>NC_091757.1:3284763-3589421 GCF_043380555.1 Nothobranchius furzeri
CAGAATGATGTGAAATTGTGCTTTGTGCAACATAATTCTGGGTGCCATTTACAAACCATAAGTGCTAATGACTCCATTCCTTTTTGTGGTTGTAGGGACTGTTGATTGGAGTACACTAAAACAAACCTGACCTCTCTAGGACATTCAGAAGCCAAGTTATAAGCCCACAAATGTGTAACTGGACTACTTCTTTAAATTGACACCAGATCCGGTGACCTTTGGGACATGGTTTGACCCCCTTAGGAAAATGCTATCATCATGAAACGTTCAGATCACTTACAACTCAATAGATTCTACCTTCCTGTAACGTTTGAGCCTGATTGGACCTTGTTTTCATACAAATGGACCCAGAATGATGTGAAATTGTGCTTCGTGCAACATAATTCAGGGTGCCATTTACAAACCATAGGTGCTAATGACTCCATTCCTTTTTGTGGTTGTAGGGGCTGTTTATTGGAGTACACTTAAACAAACCTGACCTCTCTAGGACATTCAGAAGCCAAGTTATAAGCCCACAAAGGTGTAACTGGACTACTTCTTTAAAGTGACACCAGGCCCGGTGACCTTTGGGACATGGTTTGACCCCCTATAGGAATGTGCGATCATCATGAAACGTTCAGATCACTTACAACTCAATAGATTCTACCTTCTTGTAACGTTTCAGCCTGATTGGACCTTGTTTTCACACAAATGGACCCAGAATGATGTGAAATTGTGCTTTGTGCAACATAATTCTGGGTGCCATTTACAAACCATAAGTGCTAATGACTCCATTCCTTTTTGTGGTTGTAGGGACTGTTGATTGGAGTACACTAAAACAAACCTGACCTCTCTAGGACATTCAGAAGCCAAGCTATAAGCCCACAAATGTGTAACTGGACTACTTCTTTAAAGTGACACCAGATCCGGTGACATTTGGGACATGGTTTGACCCCCTTAGGAAAGTGCTATCATCATGAAACGTTCAGATCAGTTACAACTCAATAGATTCTACCTTCCTGTAACGTTTCAGCCTGATTGGACCTTGTTTTCACACAAATGAACCCGGAATGATGTGAAATTGTGCTTCGTGCAACATTATTCTGGGTGCCATTTACAAACCATAAGTGCTAATGACTCCATTCCTTTTTGTGGTTGTAGGGGCTGTTGATTGGAGTACACTAAAACAAACCTAACCTCTCTAGGACATTCAGAAGCCAAGTTATAAGCCCACAAATGTGTAACTGGACTACTTCTTTAAATTGACACCAGATCCGGTGACCTTTGGGACATGGTTTTACCCCCTTAGGAAAGTGCAATCATCATGAAACGTTCAGATCACTTACAACTCAATAGATTCTAACTTCCTGTAACGTTTCAGCCTGATTGGACCTTGTTTTCACACAAATGAACCCAGAATGATGTGAAATTGTGCTTCGTGCAACATAATTCTGGGTGCCATTTAAAAACCATAAGTGCTAATGACTCCATTCCTTTTTGTGGTTGTAGAGGCTGTTGATTGGAGTACCGTAAAACAAACCTGATCTCTCTAGGACATTCAGAAGCCAAATTATAAGCCCACAAAGGTGTAACTGGACTACTTCTTTAAATTGACACCAGATCCGGTGACATTTGGGACATGGTTTGACCCCCTTAGGAAAGTGCTATCATCATGAAACGTTCAGATGACTTACAACTCAATAGATTCTACCTTCCTGTAACGTTTCAGCCTGATTGGACCTTGTTTTCACACAAATGAACCCAGAATGATGTGAAATTGTGCTTCGTGCAACATAATTCTGGGTGCCATTTAAAAACCATAACTGCTAATGTCTCCATTCCTTTTTGTGGTTGTAGGGGCTGTTGATTGGAGTACACTAAAACAAACCTGACCTCTCTAGGACATTCAGAAGCCAAGTTATAAGCCTACAAATGTGTAACTGGACTACTTCTTTAAAGTGACACCAGATCCGGGTGACCTTTGGGACTTGGTTTGACCCCCTTAGGAAAGTGCTATCATCATGAAACGTTCAGATCAATTACAACTCAATAGATTCTACCTTCCTGTAACGTTTCAGCCTGATTGGACCTTGTTTTCACACAAATGAACCCAGAATGATGTGAAATTGTGCTTCGTGCAACATAATTCTGGGTGCCATTTACAAACCATAAGTGCTAATTACTCCATTCCTTTTTGTGGTTGTAGGGGCTTTTCATTGGAGTACACTAAAACAAACCTGATCTCTCTAGGACATTCAGAAGCCAAGTTATAAGCCCACAAATGTGTAACTGGACTACTTCTTTAAATTGACACCAGATCCGGTGACCTTTGGGACATGGTTTGACCCCCTTAGGAAAGTGCTATCATCATGAAACGTTCAGATCACTTACAACTCAATAGATTCTACCTTCCTGTAACGTTTCAGCCTGACTGGACCTTGTTTTCACACAAATGAACCCAGAATTATGTGAAGTTGGGCTTCGTGCAACATAATTCTGGGTGCCATTTAAAAATTATAAGTGCTAATGTCTCCATTCCTTTTTGTGGTTGTAGGGGCTGTTGATTGGAGTACACTAAAACAAACCTGACCTCTCTAGGACATTCAGAAGCCAAGTTATAAGCCCACAAAAGTGTAACTGGACTACATCTTTAAAGTGACACCAGGCCCGGTGACCTTTGGGACATGGTTTTACCCCCTATAGGAATGTGCGATCATCTTGAAACGTTCAGATCACTTACAACTCAACAGAATCTACCTTCTTGTAGCGTTTCAGCCTGATTGGACCTTGTTTTCACACAAATGGACCCAGAATGATGTGAAATTGTGCTTCGTGCAACATAATTCTGGGTGCCATTTAAAAACCATAAGTGCTAATGTCTCCATTCCTTTTTGTGGCTGTAGGGGCTGTTGATTGGAGTACAATAAAACAAACCTGACCTCTCTAGGACATTCAGATGCCAAGTTATAAGCCCACAAATGTGTAACTGGACTACTTCTTTAAAGTGACACCAGATCCGGTGACCTTTGGGACATGGTTTGACCCCCTTAGGAAAGTGCTATCATCATGAAACGTTCAGATCACTTACAACTCAATAGATTCTACCTTCCTGTAACGTTTCAGCCTGATTGGACCTTGTTTTCACACAAATGAACCCAGAATGATGTGAAATTGTGCTTCGTGCAACATAATTCTGGGTGCCATTTAAAAACCATAAGTGCTAATGTCTCCATTCCTTTTTGTGGTTGTAGGGGCTGTTGATTGGAGTACACTAAAACAAACCTGATCTCTCTAGGACATTCAGAAGCCAAGTTATAAGCCCACAAATGTGTAACTGGACTACTTCTTTAAATTGACACCAGATCCGGTGACCTTTGGGACATGGTTTGACCCCCTTTGGAAAGTGCTATCATCATGAAACGTTCAGATCAATTACAACTCAATAGATTCTACCTTCTTGTAGCGTTTCAGCCTGATTGGACCTTGTTTTCACACAAATGAACCCAGAATGATGTGAAATTGTGCTTCGTGCAACATAATTCTGGGTGCCATTTACAAACCATAAGTGCTAATGACTCCATTCCTTTTTGTGGTTGTAGGGGCTGTTGATTGGAGTACATTAAAACAAACCTGATCTCTCTAGGACATTCAGAAGCCAAGTTATAAGCCCACAAATGTGTAACTGGACTACTTTAAATTGACACCAGATCCGGTGACCTTTGGGACATGGTTTGACCCCCTTAGGAAAGTGCTATCATCATGAAAGGTTCAGATCACTTACAACTCAATAGATTCTACCTTCCTGTAACATTTCAGCCTGATTGGACCTTGTTTTCACACAAATGAACCCAGAATGATGTGAAATTGTGCTTCGTGCAACATAATTCTGGGTGCCATTTACAAACCATAAGTGCTTATGACTCCATTCCTTTTTGTGGTTGTAGGGGCTGTTGATTGGAGTACACTAAAACAAACCTGATCTCTCTAGGACATTCAGAAGCCAAGTTATAAGCCCACAAATGTGTAACTGGACTACTTCTTTAAATTGACACCAGATCCGGTGACCTTTGGGACATGGTTTGACCCCCTTAGGAAAGTGCTATCATCATGAAACGTTCAGATCACTTACAACTCAATAGATTCTACCTTCTTGTAGCGTTTCAGCCTGATTGGACCTTGTTTTCACACAAATGGACCCAGAATGATGTGAAATTGTGCTTCGTGCAACATAATTCTGGGTGCCATTTACAAACCATAAGTGCTAATGACTCCATTCCTTTTTGTGGTTGTAGGGGCTGTTGATTGGAGTACATTAAAACAAACCTGATCTCTCTAGGACATTCAGAAGCCAAGTTATAAGCCCACAAATGTGTAACTGGACTACTTTAAATTGACACCAGATCCGGTGACCTTTGGGACATGGTTTGACCCCCTTAGGAAAGTGCTATCATCATGAAACGTTCAGATCACTTACAACTCAATAGATTCTACCTTCCTGTAACGTTTCAGCCTGATTGGACCTTGTTTTCACACAAATGAACCCAGAATGATGTGAAATTGTGCTTCGTGCAACATAATTCTGGGTGCCATTTACAAACCATAAGTGCTTATGACTCCATTCCTTTTTGTGGTTGTAGGGGCTGTTGATTGGAGTACATTAAAACAAACCTGATCCCTCTAGGACATTCAGAAGCCAAGTTATAAGCCCGCAAATGTGTAACTGGACTACTTCTTTAAATTGACACCAGATCTGGTGACCTTTGGGACATGGTTTGACCCCCTTAGGAAAGTGCTATCATCATGAAACGTTCAGATCACTTACAACTCAATAGATTCTACCTTCCTGTAACGTTTCAGCCTGACAGGACCTTGTTTTCACACAAATGAACCCAGAATGATGTGAAATTGGGCTTCGTGCAACATAATTCTGAGTGCCATTTAAAAACCATAAGTGCTAATGACTCCATTCCTTTTTGTGGTTGTAGGGGCTGTTGATTGGAGTATACTAAAACAAACCTGATCTCTCTAGGACATTCAGAAGCCAAGTTATAAGCCCACAAATGTGTAACTGGACTACTTCTTTAAATTGACACCAGATCCGGTGACCTTTGGGACATGGTTTGACCCCCTTAGGAAAGTGCTATCATCTTGAAATGTTCAGATCACTTACAACTCAATAGATTCTACCTTCCTGTAACGTTTCAGCCTGATTGGACCTTGTTTTCACACAAATGGACCCAGAATGATGTGAAATTGTGCTTCGTGCAACATAATTCTGGGTGCCATTTAAAAATCATAAGTGCTAATGTCTCCATTCCTTTTTGTGGTTGTAGGGGCTGTTGATTGGAGTACATTAAAACAAACCTGATCTCTCTAGGACATTCAGAAGCCAAGTTATAAGCCCACAAATGTGTAACTGGACTACTTTAAATTGACACCAGATCCGGTGACCTTTGGGACATGGTTTGACCCCCTTAGGAAAGTGCTATCATCATGAAACGTTCAGATCACTTACAACTCAATAGATTCTACCTTCCTGTAACATTTCAGCCTGATTGGACCTTGTTTTCACACAAATGAACCCAGAATGATGTGAAATTGTGCTTCGTGCAACATAATTCTGGGTGCCATTTACAAACCATAAGTGCTTATGACTCCATTCCTTTTTGTGGTTGTAGGGGCTGTTGATTGGAGTACACTAAAACAAACCTGATCTCTCTAGGACATTCAGAAGCCAAGTTATAAGCCCACAAATGTGTAACTGGACTACTTCTTTAAATTGACACCAGATCCGGTGACCTTTGGGACATGGTTTGACCCCCTTTGGAAAGTGCTATCATCATGAAACGTTCAGATCACTTACAACTCAATAGATTCTACCTTCTTGTAGCGTTTCAGCCTGATTGGACCTTGTTTTCACACAAATGAACCCAGAATGATGTGAAATTGTGCTTCGTGCAACATAATTCTGGGTGCCATTTACAAACCATAAGTGCTAATGACTCCATTCCTTTTTGTGGTTGTAGGGGCTGTTGATTGGAGTACATTAAAACAAACCTGATCTCTCTAGGACATTCAGAAGCCAAGTTATAAGCCCACAAATGTGTAACTGGACTACTTTAAATTGAAACCAGATCCGGTGACCTTTGGGACATGGTTTGACCCCCTTAGGAATGTGCTATCATCATGAAACGTTCAGATCACTTACAACTCAATAGATTCTACCTTCCTGTAACATTTCAGCCTGATTGGACCTTGTTTTCACACAAATGAACCCAGAATGATGTGAAATTGTGCTTCGTGCAACATAATTCTGGGTGCCATTTACAAACCATAAGTGCTTATGACTCCATTCCTTTTTGTGGTTGTAGGGGCTGTTGATTGGAGTACACTAAAACAAACCTGATCTCTCTAGGACATTCAGAAGCCAAGTTATAAGCCCACAAATGTGTAACTGGACTACTTCTTTAAATTGACACCAGATCCGGTGACCTTTGGGACATGGTTTGACCCCCTTAGGAAAGTGCTATCATCATGAAACGTTCAGATCACTTACAACTCAATAGATTCTACCTTCTTGTAGCGTTTCAGCCTGATTGGACCTTGTTTTCACACAAATGGACCCAGAATGATGTGAAATTGTGCTTCGTGCAACATAATTCTGGGTGCCATTTACAAACCATAAGTGCTAATGACTCCATTCCTTTTTGTGGTTGTAGGGGCTGTTGATTGGAGTACATTAAAACAAACCTGATCTCTCTAGGACATTCAGAAGCCAAGATATAAGCCCACAAATGTGTAACTGGACTACTTTAAATTGACACCAGATCCGGTGACCTTTGGGACATGGTTTGACCCCCTTAGGAAAGTGCTATCATCATGAAACGTTCAGATCACTTACAACTCAATAGATTCTACCTTCCTGTTACGTTTCAGCCTGACTGGACCTTGTTTTCACACAAATGAACCCAGAATGATGTGAAATTGGGCTTCGTGCAACATAATTCTGGGTGCCATTTAAAAACCATAAGTGCTAATGACTCCATTCCTTTTTGTGGTTGTAGGGGCTGTTGATTGGAGTTTACTAAAACAAACCTGATCTCTCTAGGACATTCAGAAGCCAAGTTATAAGCCCACAAATGTGTAACTGGACTACTTCTTTAAATTGACACCAGATCCGGTGACCTTTGGGACATGGTTTGACCCCCTTAGGAAAGTGCTATCATCTTGAAATGTTCAGATCACTTACACCTCAATAGATTCTACCTTCCTGTAACGTTTCAGCCTGATTGGACCTTGTTTTCACACAAATGGACCCAGAATGATGTGAAATTGTGCTTCGTGCAACATAATTCTGGGTGCCATTTACAAACCATAAGTGCTAAAGACTCCATTCCTTTTTGTGGTTGTAGGGGCTGTTGATTGGAGTACACTAAAACAAACCTGACCTCTCTAGGACATTCAGAAGCCAAGTTATAAGCCCACAAAGGTGTAACTGGACTACTTCTTTAAAGTGACACCAGGCCCGGTGACCTTTGGGACATGGTTTGACCCCCTATAGGAATGTTCGATCAACATGAAACGTTCAGATCACTTACAACTCAATAGATTCTACCTTCTTGTAACGTTTCAGCCTGATTGGACCTTGTTTTCACACAAATGAACCCAGAATGATGTGAAATTGTGCTTCGTGCAACATAATTCTGGGTGCCATTTACAAACCATAAGTGCTAATGACTCCATTCCTTTTTGTGGTTGTAGGGGCTGTTGATTAGAGTACACTAAAACAATTCTGACCTCTCTAGGACATTCAGAAGCGAAGTTATAAGCCCACAAAGGTGTAACTGGACTACTTCTTTAAAGTGACACCAGGCCCGGTGACCTTTGGGACATGGTTTAACCCCCTATAGGAATGTGCGATCATCATTAAACGTTCAGATCACTTACAACTCAATAGATTCTACCTTCTTGTAACGTTTCAGCCTGATTGGACCTTGTTTTCACACAAATGAACCCAGAATGATGTGAAATTGTGCTTCGTGCAACATAATTCTGGGTGCCATTTACAAACCATAAGTGCTAATGACTCCATTCCTTTTTGTGGTTGTAGGGGCTGTTGATTGGAGTACACTAAAACAAACCTGATCTCTCTAGGACATTCAGAAAACAAGTTATAAGCCCACAAATGTGTAACTGGACTATTTCTTTAAATTGACACCAGATCCGGTGAACTTTGGGACATGGTTTGACCCCCTTAGGAAAGTGCTATCATCGTGAAACGTTCAGATCACTTACAACTCAATAGATTCTACCTTCCTGTAACGTTTCAGCCTGATTGGACCTTGTTTTCACACAAATGAACCCAGAATGATGTGAAATTGTGCTTCGTGCAACATAATTCTGGGTGCCATTTAAAAACCATAAGTGCTAATGACTCCATTCCTTTTTGTGGTTGTAGGGGCTGTTGATTGGAGTATACTAAAACAAACCTGATCTCTCTAGGACATTCAGAAGCCAAGTTATAAGCCCACAAATGTGTAACTGGACTACTTTAAATTGACACCAGATCCGGTGACCTTTGGGACATGGTTTGACCCCCTTAGGAAAGTTCTATCATCATGAAACGTTCAGATCACTTACAACTCAATAGATTCTACCTTCCTGTAACGTTTCAGCCTGATTGGACCTTGTTTTCACACAAATGAACCCAGAATGATGTGAAATTGTGCTTCGTGCAACATAATTCTGGGTGCCATTTACAAACCATAAGTGCTAATGACTCCATTCCTTTTCGTGGCTGTAGGGGCTTTTGATTGGAGTACACTAAAACAAACCTAACCTCTCTAGGACTTTCAGAAGCCAAGTTATAAGCCCACAAATGTGTAACTGGACTACTTCTTTAAATTGACACCAGATCCGGTGACCTTTGGGACATGGTTTGACCCCCTTAGGAAAATGCTATCATCATGAAACGTTCAGATCACTTACAACTCAATAGATTCTACCTTCCTGTAACGTTTCAGCCTGATTGGACCTTGTTTTCATACAAATGGACCCAGAATGATGTGAAATTGTGCTTCGTGCAACATAATTCAGGGTGCCATTTACAAACCATAAGTGCTAATGACTCCATTCCTTTTTGTGGTTGTAGGGGCTGTTTATTGGAGTACACTTAAACAAACCTGACCTCTCTAGGACATTCAGAAGCCAAGTTATAAGCCCACAAAGGTGTAACTGGACTACTTCTTTAAAGTGACACCAGGCCCGGTAACCTTTGGGACATGGTTTGACCCCCTATAGGAATGTGCGATCATCATGAAACGTTCAGATCACTTACAACTCAATAGATTCTACCTTCTTGTAACGTTTCAGCCTGATTGGACCTTGTTTTCACACAAATGGACCCAGAATGATGTGAAATTGTGCTTTGTGCAACATAATTCTGGGTGCCATTTACAAACCATAAGTGCTAATGACTCCATTCCTTTTTGTGGTTGTAGGGACTGTTGATTGGAGTACACTAAAACAAACCTGACCTCTCTAGGACATTCAGAAGCCAAGTTTTAAGCCCACAAATGTGTAACTGGACTACTTCTTTAAATTGACACCAGATCCGGTGACCTTTGGGACATGGTTTGACCCCCTTAGGAAAGTGCTATCATCATGAAACGTTCAGATCACTTACAACTCAATAGATTCTACCTTCTTGTAGCGTTTCAGCCTGATTGGACCTTGTTTTCACACAAATGGACCCAGAATGATGTGAAATTGTGCTTCGTGCAACATAATTCTGGGTGCCATTTACAAACCATAAGTGCTAATGACTCCATTCCTTTTTGTGGTTGTAGGGGCTGTTGATTGGAGTACATTAAAACAAACCTGATCTCTCTAGGACATTCAGAAGCCAAGTTATAAGCCCACAAATGTGTAACTGGACTACTTTAAATTGACACCAGATCCGGTGACCTTTGGGACATGGTTTGACCCCCTTAGGAAAGTGCTATCATCATGAAACGTTCAGATCACTTACAACTCAATAGATTCTACCTTCCTGTAACGTTTCAGCCTGATTGGACCTTGTTTTCACACAAATGAACCCAGAATGATGTGAAATTGTGCTTCGTGCAACATAATTCTGGGTGCCATTTACAAACCATAAGTGCTTATGACTCCATTCCTTTTTGTGGTTGTAGGGGCTGTTGATTGGAGTACATTAAAACAAACCTGATCCCTCTAGGACATTCAGAAGCCAAGTTATAAGCCCGCAAATGTGTAACTGGACTACTTCTTTAAATTGACACCAGATCTGGTGACCTTTGGGACATGGTTTGACCCCCTTAGGAAAGTGCTATCATCATGAAACGTTCAGATCACTTACAACTCAATAGATTCTACCTTCCTGTAACATTTCAGCCTGACTGGACCTTGTTTTCACACAAATGAACCCAGAATGATGTGAAATTGGGCTTCGTGCAACATAATTCTGGGTGCCATTTAAAAACCATAAGTGCTAATGACTCCATTCCTTTTTGTGGTTGTAGGGGCTGTTGATTGGAGTATACTAAAACAAACCTGATCTCTCTAGGACATTCAGAAGCCAAGTTATAAGCCCACAAATGTGTAACTGGACTACTTCTTTAAATTGACACCAGATCCGGTGACCTTTGGGACATGGTTTGACCCCCTTAGGGAAGTGCTATCATCTTGAAATGTTCAGATCACTTACAACTCAATAGATTCTACCTTCCTGTAACGTTTCAGCCTGATTGGACCTTGTTTTCACACAAATGGACCCAGAATGATGTGAAATTGTGCTTCGTGCAACATAATTCTGGGTGCCATTTAAAAATCATAAGTGCTAATGTCTCCATTCCTTTTTGTGGTTGTAGGGGCTGTTGATTGGAGTACATTAAAACAAACCTGATCTCTCTAGGACATTCAGAAGCCAAGTTATAAGCCCACAAATGTGTAACTGGACTACTTTAAATTGACACCAGATCCGGTGACCTTTGGGACATGGTTTGACCCCCTTAGGAAAGTGCTATCATCATGAAACGTTCAGATCACTTACAACTCAATAGATTCTACCTTCCTGTAACATTTCAGCCTGATTGGACCTTGTTTTCACACAAATGAACCCAGAATGATGTGAAATTGTGCTTCGTGCAACATAATTCTGGGTGCCATTTACAAACCATAAGTGCTTATGACTCCATTCCTTTTTGTGGTTGTAGGGGCTGTTGATTGGAGTACACTAAAACAAACCTGATCTCTCTAGGACATTCAGAAGCCAAGTTATAAGCCCACAAATGTGTAACTGGACTACTTCTTTAAATTGACACCAGATCCGGTGACCTTTGGGACATGGTTTGACCCCCTTTGGAAAGTGCTATCATCATGAAACGTTCAGATCACTTACAACTCAATAGATTCTACCTTCTTGTAGCGTTTCAGCCTGATTGGACCTTGTTTTCACACAAATGAACCCAGAATGATGTGAAATTGTGCTTCGTGCAACATAATTCTGGGTGCCATTTACAAACCATAAGTGCTAATGACTCCATTCCTTTTTGTGGTTGTAGGGGCTGTTGATTGGAGTACATTAAAACAAACCTGATCTCTCTAGGACATTCAGAAGCCAAGTTATAAGCCCACAAATGTGTAACTGGACTACTTTAAATTGACACCAGATCCGGTGACCTTTGGGACATGGTTTGACCCCCTTAGGAAAGTGCTATCATCATGAAACGTTCAGATCACTTACAACTCAATAGATTCTACCTTCCTGTAACATTTCAGCCTGATTGGACCTTGTTTTCACACAAATGAACCCAGAATGATGTGAAATTGTGCTTCGTGCAACATAATTCTGGGTGCCATTTACAAACCATAAGTGCTTATGACTCCATTCCTTTTTGTGGTTGTAGGGGCTGTTGATTGGAGTACACTAAAACAAACCTGATCTCTCTAGGACATTCAGAAGCCAAGTTATAAGCCCACAAATGTGTAACTGGACTACTTCTTTAAATTGACACCAGATCCGGTGACCGTTGGGACATGGTTTGACCCCCTTAGGAAAGTGCTATCATCATGAAACGTTCAGATCACTTACAACTCAATAGATTCTACCTTCTTGTAGCGTTTCAGCCTGATTGGACCTTGTTTTCACACAAATGGACCCAGAATGATGTGAAATTGTGCTTCGTGCAACATAATTCTGGGTGCCATTTACAAACCATAAGTGCTAATGACTCCATTCCTTTTTGTGGTTGTAGGGGCTGTTGATTGGAGTACATTAAAACAAACCTGATCTCTCTAGGACATTCAGAAGCCAAGTTATAAGCCCACAAATGTGTAACTGGACTACTTTAAATTGACACCAGATCCGGTGACCTTTGGGACATGGTTTGACCCCCTTAGGAAAGTGCTATCATCATGAAACGTTCAGATCACTTACAACTCAATAGATTCTAACTTCCTGTAACGTTTCAGCCTGACTGGACCTTGTTTTCACACAAATGAACCCAGAATGATGTGAAATTGGGCTTCGTGCAACATAATTCTGGGTGCCATTTAAAAACCATAAGTGCTAATGACTCCATTCCTTTTTGTGGTTGTAGGGGCTGTTGATTGGAGTATACTAAAACAAACCTGATCTCTCTAGGACATTCAGAAGCCAAGTTTTAAGCCCACAAATGTGTAACTGGACTACTTCTTTAAATTGACACCAGATCCGGTGACCTTTGGGACATGGTTTGACCCCCTTAGGAAAGTGCTATCATCTTGAAATGTTCAGATCACTTACACCTCAATAGATTCTACCTTCCTGTAACGTTTCAGCCTGATTGGACCTTGTTTTCACACAAATGGACCCAGAATGATGTGAAATTGTGCTTCGTGCAACATAATTCTGGGTGCCATTTACAAACCATAAGTGCTAAAGACTCCATTCCTTTTTGTGGTTGTAGGGGCTGTTGATTGGAGTACACTAAAACAAACCTGACCTCTCTAGGACATTCAGAAGCCAAGTTATAAGCCCACAAAGGTGTAACTGGACTACTTCTTTAAAGTGACACCAGGCCCGGTGACCTTTGGGACATGGTTTGACCCCCTATAGGAATGTTCGATCATCATGAAACGTTCAGATCACTTACAACTCAATAGATTCTACCTTCTTGTAGCGTTTCAGCCTGATTGGACCTTGTTTTCACACAAATGAACCCAGAATGATGTGAAATTGTGCTTCGTGCAACATAATTCTGGGTGCCATTTACAAACCATAAGTGCTAATGACTCCATTCCTTTTTGTGGTTGTAGGGGCTGTTGATTAGAGTACACTAAAACAATTCTGACCTCTCTAGGACATTCAGAAGCCAAGTTATAAGCCCACAAAGGTGTAGCTGGACTACTTCTTTAAAGTGACACCAGGCCCGGTGACCTTTGGGACATGGTTTAACCCCCTATAGGAATGTGCGATCATCATTAAACGTTCAGATCACTTACAAATCAATAGATTCTACCTTCTTGTAACGTTTCAGCCTGATTGGACCTTGTTTTCACACAAATGAACCCAGAATGATGTGAAATTGTGCTTCGTGCAACATAATTCTGGGTGCCATTTACAAACCATAAGTGCTAATGACTCCATTCCTTTTAGTGGTTGTAGGGGCTGTTGATTGGAGTACACTAAAACAAACCTGATCTCTCTAGGACATTCAGAAGCCAAGTTATAAGCCCACAAATGTGTAACTGGACTATTTCTTTAAATTGACACCAGATCCGGTGAACTTTGGGACATGGTTTGACCCCCTTAGGAAAGTGCTATCATCGTGAAACGTTCAGATCACTTACAACTCAATAGATTCTACCTTCCTGTAACGTTTCAGCCTGATTGGACCTTGTTTTCACACAAATGAACCCAGAATGATGTGAAATTGTGCTTCGTGCAACATAATTCTGGGTGCCATTTCAAAACCATAAGTGCTAATGACTCCATTCCTTTTTGTGGTTGTAGGGGCTGTTGATTGGAGTATACTAAAACAAACCTGATCTCTCTAGGACATTCAGAAGCCAATTTATAAGCCCACAAATGTGTAACTGGACTACTTCTTTAAATTGACACCAGATCCGGTGACCTTTGGGACATGGTTTGACCCCCTTAGGAAAATGCTATCATCATGAAACGTTCAGATCACTTACAACTCAATAGATTCTACCTTCCTGTAACGTTTCAGCCTGATTGGACCTTGTTTTCATACAAATGGACCCAGAATGATGTGAAATTGTGCTTCGTGCAACATAATTCAGGGTGCCATTTACAAACCATAAGTGCTAATGACTCCATTCCTTTTTGTCGTTGTAGGGGCTGTTTATTGGAGTACACTTAAACAAACCTGACCTCTCTAGGACATTCAGAAGCCAAGTTATAAGCCCACAAAGGTGTAACTGGACTACTTCTTTAAAGTGACACCAGGCCCGGTGACCTTTGGGACATGGTTTGACCCCCTATAGGAATGTGCGATCATCATGAAACGTTCAGATCACTTACAACTCAATAGATTCTACCTTCTTGTAACGTTTCAGCCTGATTGGACCTTGTTTTCACACAAATGGACCCAGAATGATGTGAAATTGTGCTTTGTGCAACATAATTCTGGGTGCCATTTACAAACCATAAGTGCTAATGACTCCATTCCTTTTTGTGGTTGTAGGGACTGTTGATTGGAGTACACTAAAACAAACCTGACCTCTCTAGGACATTCAGAAGCCAAGTTATAAGCCCACAAATGTGTAACTGGACTACTTCTTTAAATTGACACCAGATCTGGTGACCTTTGGGACATGGTTTGACCCCCTTAGGAAAATGCTATCATCATGAAACGTTCAGATCACTTACAACTCAATAGATTCTACCTTCCTGTAACATTTCAGCCTGATTGGACCTTGTTTTCATACAAATGGACCCAGAATGATGTGAAATTGTGCTTCGTGCAACATAATTCAGGGTGCCATTTACAAACCATAGGTGCTAATGACTCCATTCCTTTTTGTGGTTGTAGGGGCTGTTTATTGGAGTACACTTAAACAAACCTGACCTCTCTAGGACATTCAGAAGCCAAGTTATAAGCACACAAAGGTGTAACTGGACTACTTCTTTAAAGTGACACCAGGCCCGGTGACCTTTGGGACATGGTTTGACCCCCTATAGGAATGTGCGATCATCATGAAACGTTCAGATCACTTACAACTCAATAGATTCTACCTTCTTGTAACGTTTCAGCCTGATTGGACCTTGTTTTCACACAAATGGACCCAGAATGATGTGAAATTGTGCTTTGTGCAACATAATTCTGGGTGCCATTTACAAACCATAAGTGCTAATGACTCCATTCGTTTTTGTGGTTGTAGGGACTGTTGATTGGAGTACACTAAAACAAACCTGACCTCTCTAGGACATTCAGAAGCCAAGCTATAAGCCCACAAATGTGTAACTGGACTACTTCTTTAAAGTGACACCAGATCCGGTGACCTTTGGGACATGGTTTGACCCCCTTAGGAAAGTGCTATCATCATGAAACGTTCAGATCACTTACAACTCAATAGATTCTACCTTCCTGTAACGTTTCAGCCTGATTGGACCTTGTTTTCATACAAATGAACCCGGAATGATGTGAAATTTTGCTTCGTGCAACATAATTCTGGGTGCCATTTACAAACCATAAGTGCTAATGACTCCATTCCTTTTTGTGGTTGTAGGGGCTGTTGATTGGAGTACACTAAAACAAACCTAACCTCTCTAGGACATTCAGAAGCCAAGTTATAAGCCCACAAATGTGTAACTGGACTACTTCTTTAAATTGACACCAGATCCGGTGACCTTTGGGACATGGTTTTACCCCCTTAGGAAAGTGCAATCATCATGAAATGTTCAGATCACTTACAACTCAATAGATTCTACCTTCCTGTAACGTTTCAGCCTGATTGGACCTTGTTTTCACACAAATGAACCCAGAATGATGTGAAATTGTGCTTCGTGCAACATAATTCTGGGTGCCATTTAAAAACCATAAGTGCTAATGACTCCATTCCTTTTTGTGGTTGTAGAGGCTGTTGATTGGAGTACCGTAAAACAAACCTGATCTCTCTAGGACATTCAGAAGCCAAATTATAAGCCCACAAAGGTGTAACTGGACTACTTCTTTAAATTGACACCAGATCCGGTGACATTTGGGACATGGTTTGACCCCCTTAGGAAAGTGCTATCATCATGAAACGTTCAGATCACTTACAACTCAATAGATTCTACCTTCCTGTAACGTTTCAGCCTGATTGGACCTTGTTTTCACACAAATGAACCCAGAATGATGTGAAATTGTGCTTCGTGCAACATAATTCTGGGTGCCATTTAAAAACCATAAGTGCTAATGTCTCCATTCCTTTTTGTGGTTGTAGGGGCTGTTGATTGGAGTACACTAAAACAAACCTGACCTCTCTAGGACATTCAGAAGCCAAGTTATAAGCCCACAAATGTGTAACTGGACTACTTCTTTAAAGTGACACCAGGTCCGGTGACCTTTGGGACATGGATTGACCCCCTTAGGAAAGTGCTATCATCATGAAACATTCAGATCACTTACAACTCAATAGATTCTACCTTCCTGTAACATTTCAGCCTGATTGGACCTTGTTTTCACACAAATGAACCCAGAATGATGTGAAATTGTGCTTCGTGCAACATAATTCTGGGTGCCATTTACAAACCATAAGTGCTAATGACTCCATTCCTTTTTGTGGTTGTAGGGGCTTTTGATTGGAGTACACTAAAACAAACCTAACTTCTCTAGGACATTCAGAAGCCAAGTTATAAGCCCACAAAGGTGTAACTGGACTACATCTTTAAAGTGACACCAGGCCCGGTGAACTTTGGGACATGGTTTTACCCCCTATAGGAATGTGCGATCATCTTGAAACGTTCAGATCACTTACAACTCAATAGATTCTACCTTCTTGTAGAGTTTCAGCCTGATTGGACCTTGTTTTCACACAAATGGACCCAGAATGATGTGAAATTGTGCTTCGTGCAACATAATTCTGGGTGCCATTTACAAACCATAAGTGCTAATGTCTCCATTCCTTTTTGTGGTTGTAGGGGCTGTTGATTGGAGTACAATAAAAAAAAACCTGACCTCTCTAGGACATTCAGAAGCCAAGTTGTAAGCCCACAAATGTGCAACTGGACTACTTCTTTAAAGTGACACCAGATCCGGTGACCTTTGGGACATGGTTTGACCCCCTTAGGAAAGTGCTATCATCATGAAACGTTCAGATCACTTACAACTCAATAGATTCTACCTTCCTGTAACGTTTCAGCCTGATTGGACCTTGTTTTCACACAAATGAACCCAGAATGATGTGAAATTGTGCTTCGTGCAACATAATTCTGGGTGCCATTTGAAAACCATAAGTGCTAATGTCTCCATTCCTTTTTGTGGTTGTAGGGGCTGTTGATTGGAGTACACTAAAACAAACCTGATCGCTCTAGGACATTCCGAAGCCAAGTTATAAGCCCACAAATGTGTAACTGGACAACTTCTTTAAATTGACACCAGATCCGGTGACCTTTGGGACATGGTTTGACCCCCTTAGGAAAGTGCTATCATCATGAAACGTTCAGATCACTTACAACTCAATAGATTCTACCTTCCTGTAACGTTTCAGCCTGACTGGACCTTGTTTTCACACAAATGAACCCAGAATGATGTGAAATTGGGCTTCGTGCAACATAATTCTGGGTGCCATTTAAAAACCATAATTGCTAATGACTCCATTCCTTTTTGTGGTTGTAGGGGCTGTTGATTGGAGTATACTAAAACAAACCTGATCTCTCTAGGACATTCAGAAGCCAAGTTATAAGCCCACAAATGTGTAACTGGACTACTTCTTTAAATTGACACCAGATCCGGTGACCTTTGGGACATGGTTTGACCCCCTTAGGAAAATGCTATCATCTTGAAACGTTCAGATCACTTACAACTCAATAGATTCTACCTTCCTGTAACGTTTCAGCCTGATTGGACCTTGTTTTCACACAAATGGACCCAGAATGATGTGAAATTGTGGTTCGTGCAACATAATTCTGGGTGCCATTTACAAACCATAAGTGCTAATGACTCCATTCCTTTTTGTGGTTTTAGGGGCTGTTGATTGGAGTACACTAAAACAAACCTGATCTCTCTAGGACATTCAGAAGCCAAGTTATAAGCCCACAAATGTGTAACTGGACTACTTTAAATTGACACCAGATCCGGTGACCTTTGGGACATGGTTTGACCCCCTTAGGAAAGTGCTATCATCATGAAACGTTCAGATCACTTACAACTCAATAGATTCTACCTTCTTGTAGCGTTTCAGCCTGATTGGACCTTGTTTTCACACAAATGGACCCAGAATGATGTGAAATTGTGCTTCGTGCAACATAATTCTGGGTGCCATTTACAAACCATAAGTGCTAATGACTCCATTACTTTTTGTGGTTGTAGGGGCTGTTGATTGGAGTACATTAAAACAAACCTGATCTCTATAGGACATTCAGAAGCCAAGTTATAAGCCCACAAATGTGTAACTGGACTACTTCTTTAAATTGACACCAGATCCGGTGACCTTTGGGACATGGTTTGACCCCCTTAGGAAAGTGCTATCATCATGAAACGTTCAGATCACTTACAACTCAATAGATTCTACCTTCCTGTAACGTTTCAGCCTGATTGGACCTTGTTTTCACACAAATGAACCCAGAATTATGTGAAATTGGGCTTCGTTCAACATAATTCTGGGTGCCATTTACAAAGCATAAGTGCTAATGACTCCATTCCTTTTTGTGGTTGTAGGGGCTGTTGATTGGAGTATACTAAAACAAACCTGATCTCTCTAGGACATTCAGAAGCCAAGTTATAAGCCCACAAATGTGTAACTGGACTACTTCTTTAAATTGACACCAGATCCGGTGACCTTTGGGACATGGTTTGACCCCCTTAGGAATGTGCGATCATCATGAAACGTTCAGATCACTTACAACTCAATAGATTCTACCTTCCTGTAACGTTTCAGCCTGATTGGACCTTGTTTTCACACAAATGGACCTAGAATGATGTGAAATTGTGCTTCGTGCAACATAATTCTGGGTGCCATTTAAAAACCATAAGTGCTAATGACTCCATTCCTTTTTGTGGTTGTAGGGGCTGTTGATTGGAGTATACTAAAACAAACCTGATCTCTCAGGGACATTCAGAAACCAAGTTATAAGCCCACAAATGTGTAACTGGACTACTTCTTTAAATTGACACCAGATCCGGTGACCTTTGGGACATGGTTTGACCCCCTTAGGAAAGTGCTATCATCATGAAACATTCAGATCACTTACAACTCAATAGATTCTACCTTCCTGTAACGTTTCAGCCTGACTGGACCTTGTTTTCACACAAATGAACCCAGAATGATGTGAAATTGGGCTTCGTGCAACATAATTCTGGGTGCCATTTAAAAATCATAAGTGCTAATGTCTCCATTCCTTTTTGTGGTTGTAGGGGCTGTTGATTGGAGTACACTAAAACAAACCTGACCTCTCTAGGACATTCAGAAGCCAAGTTATAAGCCCACAAATGTGTAACTGGACTACTTCTTTAAAGTGACACCAGATCCAGTGACCTTTGGGACATGGTTTGAGCCCCTTAGGAAAGTGCTATCATCATGAAACGTTCAGATCACTTACAACTCAATAGATTCTACCTTCCTGTAACGTTTCAGCCTGATTGGACCTTGTTTTCACACAAATGAACCCAGAATGATGTGAAATTGTGCTTCGTGCAACATAATTCTGGGTGCCATTTACAAACCATAAGTGCTAATGACTCCATTCCTTTTTCTGGCTGTAGGGGCTTTTGATTGGAGTACACTAAAACAAACCTAACCTCTCTAGGACATTCAGAAGCCACGTTATAAGCCCACAAAGGTGTAACTGGACTACATCTTTAAAGTGACACCAGGCCCGGTGACCTTTGGGACATGGTTTTACCCCCTATAGGAATGTGCGATCATCTTGAAATGTTCAGATCACTTACAACTCAATAGATTCTACCTTCCTGTAACGTTTCAGCCTGATTGGACCTTGTTTTCACACAAATGGACCCAGAATGATGTGAAATTGTGCTTCGTGCAACATAATTCTGGGTGCCATTTACAAAGCATAAGTGCTAATGACTCCATTCCTTTTTGTGGTTGTAGGGGCTGTTGATTGGAGTATACTAAAACAAACCTGATCTCTCTAGGACATTCAGAAGCCAAGTTATAAGCCCACAAATGTGTAACTGGACTACTTCTTTAAATTGACACCAGATCCGTTGACCTTTGGGACATGGTTTGACCCCCTTAGGAAAGTGCTATCATCATGAAACGTTCAGATCACTTACAACTCAATAGATTCTACCTTCCTGTAACGTTTCAGCCTGATTGGACCTTGTTTTCACACAAATGGACCTAGAATGATGTGAAATTGTGCTTCGTGCAACATAATTCTGGGTGCCATTTAAAAACCATAAGTGCTAATGACTCCATTCCTTTTTGTGGTTGTAGGGGCTGTTGATTGGAGTATACTAAAACAAACCTGATCTCTCAGGGACATTCAGAAGCCAAGTTATAAGCCCACAAATGTGTAACTGGACTACTTCTTTAAATTGACACCAGATCCGGTGACCTTTGGGACATGGTTTGACCCCCTTAGGAAAGTGCTATCATCATGAAACATTCAGATCACTTACAACTCAATAGATTCTACCTTCCTGTAACGTTTCAGCCTGACTGGACCTTGTTTTCACACAAATGAACCCAGAATGTTGTGAAATTGGGCTTCGTGCAACATAATTCTGGGTGCCATTTAAAAATCATAAGTGCTAATGTCTCCATTCCTTTTTGTGGTTGTAGGGGCTGTTGATTGGAGTACACTAAAACAAACCTGACCTCTCTAGGACATTCAGAAGCCAAGTTATAAGCCCACAAATGTGTAACTGGACTACTTCTTTAAAGTGACACCAGATCCAGTGACCTTTGGGACATGGTTTGACCCCCTTAGGAAAGTGCTATCATCATGAAACGTTCAGATCACTTACAACTCAATAGATTCTACCTTCCTGTAACGTTTCAGCCTGATTGGACCTTGTTTTCACACAAATGAACCCAGAATGATGTGAAATTGTGCTTCGTGCAACATAATTCTGGGTGCCATTTACAAACCATAAGTGCTAATGACTCCATTCCTTTTTCTGGCTGTAGGGGCTTTTGATTGGAGTACACTAAAACAAACCTAACCTCTCTAGGACATTCAGAAGCCAAGTTATAAGCCCACAAAGGTGTAACTGGACTACATCTTTAAAGTGACACCAGGCCCGGTGACCTTTGGGACATGGTTTTACCCCCTATAGGAATGTGCGATCATCTTGAAACATTCAGATCACTTACAACTCAATAGATTCTACCTTCCTGTAACGTTTCAGCCTGATTGGACCTTGTTTTCACACAAATGGACCCAGAATGATGTGAAATTGTGCTTCGTGCAACATAATTCTGGGTGCCATTTACAAAGCATAAGTGCTAATGACTCCATTCCTTTTTGTGGTTGTAGGGGCTGTTGATTGGAGTATACTAAAACAAACCTGATCTCTCTAGGACATTCAGAAGCCAAGTTATAAGCCCACAAATGTGTAACTGGACTACTTCTTTAAATTGACACCAGATCCGGTGACCTTTGGGACATGGTTTGACCCCCTTAGGAAAGTGCTATCATCATGAAACGTTCAGATCACTTACAACTCAATAGATTCTACCTTCCTGTAACGTTTCAGCCTGATTGGACCTTGTTTTCACACAAATGGACCTAGAATGATGTGAAATTGTGCTTCGTGCAACATAATTCTGGGTGCCATTTAAAAACCATAAGTGCTAATGACTCCATTCCTTTTTGTGGTTGTAGGGGCTGTTGATTGGAGTATACTAAAACAAACCTGATCTCTCAGGGACATTCAGAAGCCAAGTTATAAGCCCACAAATGTGTAACTGGACTACTTCTTTAAATTGACACCAGATCCGGTGACCTTTGGGACATGGTTTGACCCCCTTAGGAAAGTGCTATCATCATGAAACATTCAGATCACTTACAACTCAATAGATTCTACCTTCCTGTAACGTTTCAGCCTGATTGGACCTTGTTTTCACACAAATGGACCCAGAATGATGTGAAATTGTGCTTCGTGCAACATAATTCTGGGTGCCATTTAAAAATCATAAGTGCTAATGTCTCCATTCCTTTTTGTGGTTGTAGGGGCTGTTGATTGGAGTACACTAAAACAAACCTGACCTCTCTAGGACATTCAGAAGCCAAGTTATAAGCCCACAAATGTGTAACTGGACTACTTCTTTAAAGTGACACCAGATCCGGTGACCTTTGGGACATGGTTTGACCCCCTTAGGAAAGTGCTATCATCATGAAACGTTCAGATCACTTACAACTCAATAGATTCTACCTTCCTGTAACGTTTCAGCCTGATTGGACCTTGTTTTCACACAAATGGACCTAGAATGATGTGAAATTGTGCTTCGTGCAACATAATTCTGGGTGCCATTTAAAAACCATAAGTGCTAATGACTCCATTCCTTTTTGTGGTTGTAGGGGCTGTTGATTGGAGTATACTAAAACAAACCTGATCTCTCAGGGACATTCAGAAGCCAAGTTATAAGCCCACAAATGTGTAACTGGACTACTTCTTTAAATTGACACCAGATCCGGTGACCTTTGGGACATGGTTTGACCCCCTTAGGAAAGTGCTATCATCATGAAACATTCAGATCACTTACAACTCAATAGATTCTACCTTCCTGTAACGTTTCAGCCTGATTGGACCTTGTTTTCACACAAATGGACCCAGAATGATGTGAAATTGTGCTTCGTGCAACATAATTCTGGGTGCCATTTAAAAATCATAAGTGCTAATGTCTCCATTCCTTTTTGTGGTTGTAGGGGATGTTGATTGGAGTACACTAAAACAAACCTGACCTCTCTAGGACATTCAGAAGCCAAGTTATAAGCCCACAAATGTGTAACTGGACTACTTCTTTAAAGTGACACCAGATCCGGTGACCTTTGGGACATGGTTTGACCCCCTTAGGAAAGTGCTATCATCATGAAACGTTCAGATCACTTACAACTCAATAGATTCTACCTTCCTGTAACGTTTCAGCCTGATTGGACCTTGTTTTCACACAAATGGACCTAGAATGATGTGAAATTGTGCTTCGTGCAACATAATTCTGGGTGCCATTTAAAAACCATAAGTGCTAATGACTCCATTCCTTTTTGTGGTTGTAGGGGCTGTTGATTGGAGTATACTAAAACAAACCTGATCTCTCAGGGACATTCAGAAGCCAAGTTATAAGCCCACAAATGTGTAACTGGACTACTTCTTTAAATTGACACCAGATCCGGTGACCTTTGGGACATGGTTTGACCCCCTTAGGAAAGTGCTATCATCATGAAACATTCAGATCACTTACAACTCAATAGATTCTACCTTCCTGTAACGTTTCAGCCTGACTGGACCTTGTTTTCACACAAATGAACCCAGAATGTTGTGAAATTGGGCTTCGTGCAACATAATTCTGGGTGCCATTTAAAAATCATAAGTGCTAATGTCTCCATTCCTTTTTGTGGTTGTAGGGGCTGTTGATTGGAGTACACTAAAACAAACCTGACCTCTCTAGGACATTCAGAAGCCAAGTTATAAGCCCACAAATGTGTAACTGGACTACTTCTTTAAAGTGACACCAGATCCAGTGACCTTTGGGACATGGTTTGACCCCCTTAGGAAAGTGCTATCATCATGAAACGTTCAGATCACTTACAACTCAATAGATTCTACCTTCCTGTAACGTTTCAGCCTGATTGGACCTTGTTTTCACACAAATGAACCCAGAATGATGTGAAATTGTGCTTCGTGCAACATAATTCTGGGTGCCATTTACAAACCATAAGTGCTAATGACTCCATTCCTTTTTCTGGCTGTAGGGGCTTTTGATTGGAGTACACTAAAACAAACCTAACCTCTCTAGGACATTCAGAAGCCAAGTTATAAGCCCACAAAGGTGTAACTGGACTACATCTTTAAAGTGACACCAGGCCCGGTGACCTTTGGGACATGGTTTTACCCCCTATAGGAATGTGCGATCATCTTGAAACATTCAGATCACTTACAACTCAATAGATTCTACCTTCCTGTAACGTTTCAGCCTGATTGGACCTTGTTTTCACACAAATGGACCCAGAATGATGTGAAATTGTGCTTCGTGCAACATAATTCTGGGTGCCATTTACAAAGCATAAGTGCTAATGACTCCATTCCTTTTTGTGGTTGTAGGGGCTGTTGATTGGAGTATACTAAAACAAACCTGATCTCTCTAGGACATTCAGAAGCCAAGTTATAAGCCCACAAATGTGTAACTGGACTACTTCTTTAAATTGACACCAGATCCGTTGACCTTTGGGACATGGTTTGACCCCCTTAGGAAAGTGCTATCATCATGAAACGTTCAGATCACTTACAACTCAATAGATTCTACCTTCCTGTAACGTTTCAGCCTGATTGGACCTTGTTTTCACACAAATGGACCTAGAATGATGTGAAATTGTGCTTCGTGCAACATAATTCTGGGTGCCATTTAAAAACCATAAGTGCTAATGACTCCATTCCTTTTTGTGGTTGTAGGGGCTGTTGATTGGAGTATACTAAAACAAACCTGATCTCTCAGGGACATTCAGAAGCCAAGTTATAAGCCCACAAATGTGTAACTGGACTACTTCTTTAAATTGACACCAGATCCGGTGACCTTTGGGACATGGTTTGACCCCCTTAGGAAAGTGCTATCATCATGAAACATTCAGATCACTTACAACTCAATAGATTCTACCTTCCTGTAACGTTTCAGCCTGATTGGACCTTGTTTTCACACAAATGGACCCAGAATGATGTGAAATTGTGCTTCGTGCAACATAATTCTGGGTGCCATTTAAAAATCATAAGTGCTAATGTCTCCATTCCTTTTTGTGGTTGTAGGGGCTGTTGATTGGAGTACACTAAAACAAACCTGATCGCTCTAGGACATTCAGAAGCCAAGTTATAAGCCCACAAATGTGTAACTGGACTACTTCTTTAAAGTGACACCAGATCCGGTGACCTTTGGGACATGGTTTGACCCCCTTAGGAAAGTGCTATCATCATGAAACGTTCAGATCACTTACAACTCAATAGATTCTACCTTCCTGTAACGTTTCAGCCTGATTGGACCTTGTTTTCACACAAATGGACCTAGAATGATGTGAAATTGTGCTTCGTGCAACATAATTCTGGGTGCCATTTAAAAACCATAAGTGCTAATGACTCCATTCCTTTTTGTGGTTGTAGGGGCTGTTGATTGGAGTATACTAAAACAAACCTGATCTCTCAGGGACATTCAGAAGCCAAGTTATAAGCCCACAAATGTGTAACTGGACTACTTCTTTAAATTGACACCAGATCCGGTGACCTTTGGGACATGGTTTGACCCCCTTAGGAAAGTGCTATCATCATGAAACATTCAGATCACTTACAACTCAATAGATTCTACCTTCCTGTAACGTTTCAGCCTGATTGGACCTTGTTTTCACACAAATGGACCCAGAATGATGTGAAATTGTGCTTCGTGCAACATAATTCTGGGTGCCATTTAAAAATCATAAGTGCTAATGTCTCCATTCCTTTTTGTGGTTGTAGGGGATGTTGATTGGAGTACACTAAAACAAACCTGACCTCTCTAGGACATTCAGAAGCCAAGTTATAAGCCCACAAATGTGTAACTGGACTACTTCTTTAAAGTGACACCAGATCCGGTGACCTTTGGGACATGGTTTGACCCCCTTAGGAAAGTGCTATCATCATGAAACGTTCAGATCACTTACAACTCAATAGATTCTACCTTCCTGTAACGTTTCAGCCTGATTGGACCTTGTTTTCACACAAATGGACCTAGAATGATGTGAAATTGTGCTTCGTGCAACATAATTCTGGGTGCCATTTAAAAACCATAAGTGCTAATGACTCCATTCCTTTTTGTGGTTGTAGGGGCTGTTGATTGGAGTATACTAAAACAAACCTGATCTCTCAGGGACATTCAGAAGCCAAGTTATAAGCCCACAAATGTGTAACTGGACTACTTCTTTAAATTGACACCAGATCCGGTGACCTTTGGGACATGGTTTGACCCCCTTAGGAAAGTGCTATCATCATGAAACATTCAGATCACTTACAACTCAATAGATTCTACCTTCCTGTAACGTTTCAGCCTGATTGGACCTTGTTTTCACACAAATGGACCCAGAATGATGTGAAATTGTGCTTCGTGCAACATAATTCTGGGTGCCATTTAAAAATCATAAGTGCTAATGTCTCCATTCCTTTTTGTGGTTGTAGGGGCTGTTGATTGGAGTACACTAAAACAAACCTGACCTCTCTAGGACATTCAGAAGCCAAGTTATAAGCCCACAAATGTGTAACTGGACTACTTCTTTAAAGTGACACCAGATCCGGTGACCTTTGGGACATGGTTTGACCCCCTTAGGAAAGTGCTATCATCATGAAACGTTCAGATCAATTACAACTCAATAGATTCTACCTTCCTGTAACGTTTCAGCCTGATTGGACCTTGTTTTCACACAAATGAACCCAGAATGATGTGAAATTGTGCTTCGTGCAACATAATTCTGGGTGCCATTTAAAAACCATAAGTGCTAATGACTCCATTCCTTTTTGTGGTTGTAGGGGCTGTTGATTGGAGTATACTAAAACAAACCTGATCTCTCTAGGACATTCAGAAGCCAAGTTATAAGCCCACAAATGTGTAACTGGACTACTTCTTTAAATTGACACCAGATCCGTTGACCTTTGGGACATGGTTTGACCCCCTTAGGAAAGTGCTATCATCATGAAACGTTCAGATCACTTACAACTCAATAGATTCTACCTTCCTGTAACGTTTCAGCCTGATTGGACCTTGTTTTCACACAAATGGACCCAGAATGATGTGAAATTGTGCTTCGTGCAACATAATTCTGGGTGCCATTTACAAACCATAAGTGCTAATGTCTCCATTCCTTTTTGTGGTTGTAGAGGCTGTTGATTGGAGTACAATAAAACAAACCTGACCTCTCTAGGACATTCAGAAGCCAAGTTATAAGCCCACAAATGTGTGACTGGACTACTTCTTTAAAGTGACACCAGATCCGGTGACCTTTGGGACATGGTTTGACCCCCTTAGGAAAGTGCTATCATCATTAAACGTTCAGATCAATTACAACTCAATAGATTCTACCTTCCTGTAACGTTTCAGCCTGATTGGACCTTGTTTTCACACAAATGAACCCAGAATGATGTGAAATTGTGCTTCGTGCAACATAATTCTGGGTGCCATTTAAAAACCATAAGTGCTAATGTCTCCATTCCTTTTTTTAGTTGTAGGGGCTGTTGATTGGAGTACACTAAAACAAACCTGATCGCTCTAGGACATTCAGAAGCCAAGTTATAAGCCCACAAATGTGTAACTGGACTACTTCTTTAAATTGACACCAGATCCGGTGACCTTTGGGACATGGTTTGACCCCCTTAGGAAAATGCTATCATCTTGAAACGTTCAGATCACTTACAACTCAATAGATTCTACCTTCCTGTAACGTTTCAGCCTGATTGGACCTTGTTTTCACACAAATGAACCCAGAATGATGTGAAATTGTGCTTCATGCAACATAATTCTGGGTGCCATTTAAAAACCATAAGTGCTAATGTCTCCATTCCTTTTTGTGGTTGTAGGGGCTGTTGATTGGAGTATACTAAAACAAACCTGATCTCTCTAGGACATTCAGAAGCCAAGTTATAAGCCCACAAATGTGTAACTGGACTACTTCTTTAAATTGACACAAGATCCGGTGACCTTTGGGACATGGTTTGACCCCCTTAGGAAAATGCTATCATCTTGAAACGTTCAGATCACTTACAACTCAATAGATTCTACCTTCCTGTAACGTTTCAGCCTGATTGGACCTTGTTTTCACACAAATGGACCCAGAATGATGTGAAATTGTGCTTCGTTCAACATAATTCTGGGTGCCATTTACAAAGCATAAGTGCTAATGACTCCATTCCTTTTTGTGGTTGTAGGGGCTGTTGATTGGAGTATACTAAAACAAACCTGATCTCTCTAGGACATTCAGAAGCCAAGTTATAAGCCCACAAATGTGTAACTGGACTATTTCTTTAAATTGACACCAGATCCGGTGACCTTTGGGACATGGTTTGACCCCCTTAGGAAAGTGCTATCATCATGAAACGTTCAGATCACTTACAACTCAATAGATTCTACCTTCCTGTAACGTTTCAGCCTGATTGGACCTTGTTTTCACACAAATGGACCTAGAATGATGTGAAATTGTGCTTCGTGCAACATAATTCTGGGTGCCATTTAAAAACCATTAGTGCTAATGACTCCATTCCTTTTTGTGGTTGTAGGGGCTGTTGATTGGAGTATACTAAAACAAACCTGATCTCTCAGGGACATTCAGAAGCCAAGTTATAAGCCCACAAATGTGTAACTGGACTATTTCTTTAAATTGACACCAGGCCCGGTGACCTTTGGGACATGGTTTGACCCCCTTAGGAAAGTGCTATCATCATGAAACATTCAGATCACTTACAACTCAATAGATTCTACCTTCCTGTAACGTTTCAGCGTGATTGGACCTTGTTTTCACACAAATGGACCCAGAATGATGTGAAATTGTGCTTCGTGCAACATAATTCTGGGTGCCATTTAAAAATCATAAGTGCTAATGTCTCCATTCCTTTTTGTGGTTGTAGGGGCTGTTGATTGGAGTACACTAAAACAAACCTGACCTCTCTAGGACATTCAGAAGCCAAGTTATAAGCCCACAAATGTGTAACTGGACTACTTCTTTAAAGTGACACCAGATCCGGTGACCTTTGGGACATGGTTTGACCCCCTTAGGAAAGTGCTATCATCATGAAACGTTCAGATCACTTACAACTCAATAGATTCTACCTTCCTGTAACGTTTCAGCCTGATTGGACCTTGTTTTCACACAAATGAACCCAGAATGATGTGAAATTGTGCTTCGTGCAACATAATTCTGGGTGCCATTTACAAACCATAAGTGCTAATGACTCCATTCCTTTTTGTGGCTGTAGGGGCTTTTGATTGGAGTACACTAAAACAAACCTAACCTCTCTAGGACATTCAGAAGCCAAGTTATAAGCCCACAAAGGTGTAACTGGACTACATCTTTAAAGTGACACCAGGCCCGGTGACCTTTGGGACATGGTTTTACCCCCTATAGGAATGTGCGATCATCTTGAAACGTTCAGATCACTTACAACTCAATAGATTCTACCTTCCTGTAACGTTTCAGCCTGATTGGACCTTGTTTTCACACAAATGGACCCAGAATGATGTGAAATTGTGCTTCGTGCAACATAATTCTGGGTGCCATTTACAAAGCATAAGTGCTAATGACTCCATTCCTTTTTGTGGTTGTAGGGGCTGTTGATTGGAGTATACTAAAACAAACCTGATCTCTCTAGGACATTCAGAAGCCAAGTTATAAGCCCACAAATGTGTAACTGGACTACTTCTTTAAATTGACACCAGATCCGTTGACCTTTGGGACATGGTTTGACCCCCTTAGGAAAGTGCTATCATCATGAAACGTTCAGATCACTTACAACTCAATAGATTCTACCTTCCTGTAACGTTTCAGCCTGATTGGACCTTGTTTTCACACAAATGGACCAAGAATGATGTGAAATTGTGCTTCGTGCAACATAATTCTGGGTGCCATTTACAAACCATAAGTGCTAATGTCTCCATTCCTTTTTGTGGTTGTAGAGGCTGTTGATTGGAGTACAATAAAACAAACCTGACCTCTCTAGGACATTCAGAAGCCAAGTTATAAGCCCACAAATGTGTAACTGGACTACTTCTTTAAAGTGACACCAGATCCGGTGACCTTTGGGACATGATTTGACCCCCTTAGGAAAGTGCTATCATCATGAAACGTTCAGATCACTTACAACTCAATAGATTCTACCTTCCTGTAACGTTTCAGCCTGATTGGACCTTGTTTTCACACAAATGAACCCAGAATGATGTGAAATTGTGCTTCGTGCAACATAATTCTGGGTGCCATTTAAAAACCATAAGTGATAATGTCTCCATTCCTTTTTGTGGTTGTAGGGGCTGTTGATTGGAGTACACTAAAACAAACCTGATCGCTCTAGGACATTCAGAAGCCAAGTTATAAGCCCACAAATGTGTAACTGGACAACTTCTTTAAATTGACACCAGATCCGGTGACCTTTGGGACATGGTTTGACCCCCTTAGGAAAGTGCTATCATCATGAAACGTTCAGATCACTTACAACTCAATAGATTCTACCTTCCTGTAACGTTTCAGCCTGACTGGACCTTGTTTTCACACAAATGAACCCAGAATGATGTGAAATTGGGCTTCGTGCAACATAATTCTGGGTGCCATTTAAAAACCATAAGTGCTAATGACTCCATTCCTTTTTGTGGTTGTAGGGGCTGTTGATTGGAGTATATTAAAACAAACCTGATCTCTCTAGGACATTCAGAAGCCAAGTTATAAGCCCACAAATGTGTAACTGGACTACTTCTTTAAAGTGACACCTGATCCGGTGACCTTTTGGACATGGTTTGACCCCCTTAGGAAAGTGCTATCATCATGAAACGTTCAGATCACTTACAACTCAATAGATTCTACCTTCCTGTAACGCTTCAGCCTGATTGGACCTTGTTTTCACACAAATGAACCCAGAATGATGTGAAATTGTGCTTCGTGCAACATAATTCTGGGTGCCATTTAAAAACCATAAGTGCTAATGTCTCCATTCCTTTTTGTGGTTGTAGGGGCTGTTGATTGGAGTACACTAAAACAAACCTGATCGCTCTAGGACATTCAGAAGCCAAGTTATAAGCCCACAAATGTGTAACTGGACAACTTCTTTAAATTGACACCAGATCCGGTGACCTTTGGGACATGGTTTGACCCCCTTAGGAAAGTGCTATCATCATGAAACGTTCAGATCACTTACAACTCAATAGATTCTACCTTCCTGTAACGTTTCAGCCTGACTGGACCTTGTTTTCACACAAATGAACCCAGAATGATGTGAAATTGGGCTTCGTGCAACATAATTCTGGGTGCCATTTAAAAACCATAAGTGCTAATGACTCCATTCCTTTTTGTGGTTGTAGGGGCTGTTGATTGGAGTATACTAAAACAAACCTGATCTCTCTAGGACATTCAGAAGCCAAGTTATAAGCCCACAAATGTGTAACTGGACTACTTCTTTAAATTGACACCAGATCCGTTGACCTTTGGGACATGGTTTGACCCCCTTAGGAAAGTGCTATCATCATGAAACGTTCAGATCACTTACAACTCAATAGATTCTACCTTCCTGTAACGTTTCAGCCTGATTGGACCTTGTTTTCACACAAATGGACCCAGAATGATGTGAAATTGTGCTTCGTGCAACATAATTCTGGGTGCCATTTACAAACCATAAGTGCTAATGTCTCCATTCCTTTTTGTGGTTGTAGAGGCTGTTGATTGGAGTACAATAAAACAAACCTGACCTCTCTAGGACATTCAGAAGCCAAGTTATAAGCCCACAAATGTGTGACTGGACTACTTCTTTAAAGTGACACCAGATCCGGTGACCTTTGGGACCTGGTTTGACCCCCTTAGGAAAGTGCTATCATCATGAAACGTTCAGATCACTTACAACTCAATAGATTCTACCTTCCTGTAACGTTTCAGCCTGACTGGACCTTGTTTTCACACAAATGAACCCAGAATGATGTGAAATTGGGCTTCGTGCAACATAATTCTGGGTGCCATTTAAAAACCATAAGTGCTAATGACTCCATTCCTTTTTGTGGTTGTAGGGGCTGTTGATTGGAGTATACTAAAACAAACCTGATCTCTCTAGGACATTCAGAAGCCAAGTTATAAGCCCACAAATGTGTAACTGGACTACTTCTTTAAATTGACACCAGATCCGGTGACCTTTGGGACATGGTTTGACCCCCTTAGGAAAATGCTATCATCTTGAAACGTTCAGATCACTTACAACTCAATAGATTCTACCTTCCTGTAACGTTTCAGCCTGATTGGACCTTGTTTTCACACAAATGGACCCAGAATGATGTGAAATTGTGCTTCGTGCAACATAATTCTTGGTGCAATTTACAAACCATAAGTGCTAATGACTCCATTCCTTTTTGTGGTTTTAGGGGCTGTTGATTGGAGTACATTAAAACAAACCTGATCTCTATAGGACATTCAGAAGCCAAGTTATAAGCCCACAAATGTGTAACTGGACTATTTCTTTAAATTGACACCAGATCCGGTGACCTTTGGGACATGGTTTGACCCCCTTAGGAAAGTGCTATCATCATGAAACATTCAGATCACTTACAACTCAATAGATTCTACCTTCCTGTAACGTTTCAGCCTGATTGGACCTTGTTTTCACACAAATGGACCTAGAATGATGTGAAATTGTGCTTCGTGCAACATAATTCTGGGTGCCATTTAAAAACCATAAGTGCTAATGACTCCATTCCTTTTTGTGGTTGTAGGGGCTGTTGATTGGAGTATACTAAAACAAACCTGATCTCTCAGGGACATTCAGAAGCCAAGTTATAAGCCCACAAATGTGTAACTGGACTATTTCTTTAAATTGACACCAGGCCCGGTGACCTTTGGGACATGGTTTGACCCCCTTAGGAAAGTGCTATCATCATGAAACATTCAGATCACTTACAACTCAATAGATTCTACCTTCCTGTAACGTTTCAGCGTGATTGGACCTTGTTTTCACACAAATGGACCCAGAATGATGTGAAATTGTGCTTCGTGCAACATAATTCTGGGTGCCATTTAAAAATCATAAGTGCTAATGTCTCCATTCCTTTTTGTGGTTGTAGGGGCTGTTGATTGGAGTACACTAAAACAAACCTGACCTCTCTAGGACATTCAGAAGCCAAGTTATAAGCCCACAAATGTGTAACTGGACAACTTCTTTAAAGTGACACCAGATCCGGTGACCTTTGGGACATGGTTTGACCCCCTTAGGAAAGTGCTATCATCATGAAACGTTCAGATCACTTACAACTCAATAGATTCTACCTTCCTGTAACGTTTCAGCCTGATTGGACCTTGTTTTCACACAAATGAACCCAGAATGATGTGAAATTGTGCTTCGTGCAACATAATTCTGGGTGCCATTTACAAACCATAAGTGCTAATGACTCCATTCCTTTTTGTGGCTGTAGGGGCTTTTGATTGGAGTACACTAAAACAAACCTAACCTCTCTAGGACATTCAGAAGCCAAGTTATAAGCCCACAAAGGTGTAACTGGACTACATCTTTAAAGTGACACCAGGCCCGGTGACCTTTGGGACATGGTTTTACCCCCTATAGGAATGTGCGATCATCTTGAAACGTTCAGATCACTTACAACTCAATAGATTCTACCTTCCTGTAACGTTTCAGCCTGATTGGACCTTGTTTTCACACAAATGGACCCAGAATGATGTGAAATTGTGCTTCGTGCAACATAATTCTGGGTGCCATTTACAAAGCATAAGTGCTAATGACTCCATTCCTTTTTGTGGTTGTAGGGGCTGTTGATTGGAGTATACTAAAACAAACCTGATCTCTCTAGGACATTCAGAAGCCAAGTTATAAGCCCACAAATGTGTAACTGGATTACTTCTTTAAATTGACACCAGATCCGTTGACCTTTGGGACATGGTTTGACCCCCTTAGGAAAGTGCTATCATCATGAAACGTTCAGATCACTTACAACTCAATAGATTCTACCTTCCTGTAACGTTTCAGCCTGATTGGACCTTGTTTTCACACAAATGGACCAAGAATGATGTGAAATTGTGCTTCGTGCAACATAATTCTGGGTGCCATTTACAAACCATAAGTGCTAATGTCTCCATTCCTTTTTGTGGTTGTAGAGGCTGTTGATTGGAGTACAATAAAACAAACCTGACCTCTCTAGGACATTCAGAAGCCAAGTTATAAGCCCACAAATGTGTAACTGGACTACTTCTTTAAAGTGACACCAGATCCGGTGACCTTTGGGACATGATTTGACCCCCTTAGGAAAGTGCTATCATCATGAAACGTTCAGATCACTTACAACTCAATAGATTCTACCTTCCTGTAACGTTTCAGCCTGATTGGACCTTGTTTTCACACAAATGAACCCAGAATGATGTGAAATTGTGCTTCGTGCAACATAATTCTGGGTGCCATTTAAAAACCATAAGTGATAATGTCTCCATTCCTTTTTGTGGTTGTAGGGGCTGTTGATTGGAGTACACTAAAACAAACCTGATCGCTCTAGGACATTCAGAAGCCAAGTTATAAGCCCACAAATGTGTAACTGGACAACTTCTTTAAATTGACACCAGATCCGGTGACCTTTGGGACATGGTTTGACCCCCTTAGGAAAGTGCTATCATCATGAAACGTTCAGATCACTTACAACTCAATAGATTCTACCTTCCTGTAACGTTTCAGCCTGACTGGACCTTGTTTTCACACAAATGAACCCAGAATGATGTGAAATTGGGCTTCGTGCAACATAATTCTGGGTGCCATTTAAAAACCATAAGTGCTAATGACTCCATTCCTTTTTGTGGTTGTAGGGGCTGTTGATTGGAGTATATTAAAACAAACCTGATCTCTCTAGGACATTCAGAAGCCAAGTTATAAGCCCACAAATGTGTAACTGGACTACTTCTTTAAAGTGACACCTGATCCGGTGACCTTTTGGACATGGTTTGACCCCCTTAGGAAAGTGCTATCATCATGAAACGTTCAGATCACTTACAACTCAATAGATTCTACCTTCCTGTAACGCTTCAGCCTGATTGGACCTTGTTTTCACACAAATGAACCCAGAATGATGTGAAATTGTGCTTCGTGCAACATAATTCTGGGTGCCATTTAAAAACCATAAGTGCTAATGTCTCCATTCCTTTTTGTGGTTGTAGGGGCTGTTGATTGGAGTACACTAAAACAAACCTGATCGCTCTAGGACATTCAGAAGCCAAGTTATAAGCCCACAAATGTGTAACTGGACAACTTCTTTAAATTGACACCAGATCCGGTGACCTTTGGGACATGGTTTGACCCCCTTAGGAAAGTGCTATCATCATGAAACGTTCAGATCACTTACAACTCAATAGATTCTACCTTCCTGTAACGTTTCAGCCTGACTGGACCTTGTTTTCACACAAATGAACCCAGAATGATGTGAAATTGGGCTTCGTGCAACATAATTCTGGGTGCCATTTAAAAACCATAAGTGCTAATGACTCCATTCCTTTTTGTGGTTGTAGGGGCTGTTGATTGGAGTATACTAAAACAAACCTGATCTCTCTAGGACATTCAGAAGCCAAGTTATAAGCCCACAAATGTGTAACTGGACTACTTCTTTAAATTGACACCAGATCCGTTGACCTTTGGGACATGGTTTGACCCCCTTAGGAAAGTGCTATCATCATGAAACGTTCAGATCACTTACAACTCAATAGATTCTACCTTCCTGTAACGTTTCAGCCTGATTGGACCTTGTTTTCACACAAATGGACCCAGAATGATGTGAAATTGTGCTTCGTGCAACATAATTCTGGGTGCCATTTACAAACCATAAGTGCTAATGTCTCCATTCCTTTTTGTGGTTGTAGAGGCTGTTGATTGGAGTACAATAAAACAAACCTGACCTCTCTAGGACATTCAGAAGCCAAGTTATAAGCCCACAAATGTGTGACTGGACTACTTCTTTAAAGTGACACCAGATCCGGTGACCTTTGGGACCTGGTTTGACCCCCTTAGGAAAGTGCTATCATCATTAAACGTTCAGATCAATTACAACTCAATAGATTCTACCTTCCTGTAACGTTTCAGCCTGATTGGACCTTGTTTTCACACAAATGAACCCAGAATGATGTGAAATTGTGCTTCGTGCAACATAATTCTGGGTGCCATTTAAAAACCATAAGTGCTAATGTCTCCATTCCTTTTTGTAGTTGTAGGGGCTGTTGATTGGAGTACACTAAAACAAACCTGATCGCTCTAGGACATTCAGAAGCCAAGTTATAAGCCCACAAATGTGTAACTGGACAACTTCTTTAAATTGACACCAGATCCGGTGACCTTTGGGACATGGTTTGACCCCCTTAGGAAAGTGCTATCATCATGAAACGTTCAGATCACTTACAACTCAATAGATTCTACCTTCCTGTAACGTTTCAGCCTGACTGGACCTTGTTTTCACACAAATGAACCCAGAATGATGTGAAATTGGGCTTCGTGCAACATAATTCTGGGTGCCATTTAAAAACCATAAGTGCTAATGACTCCATTCCTTTTTGTGGTTGTAGGGGCTGTTGATTGGAGTATACTAAAACAAACCTGATCTCTCTAGGACATTCAGAAGCCAAGTTATAAGCCCACAAATGTGTAACTGGACTACTTCTTTAAATTGACACCAGATCCGGTGACCTTTGGGACATGGTTTGACCCCCTTAGGAAAATGCTATCATCTTGAAACGTTCAGATCACTTACAACTCAATAGATTCTACCTTCCTGTAACGTTTCAGCCTGATTGGACCTTGTTTTCACACAAATGGACCCAGAATGATGTGAAATTGTGCTTCGTGCAACATAATTCTTGGTGCAATTTACAAACCATAAGTGCTAATGACTCCATTCCTTTTTGTGGTTTTAGGGGCTGTTGATTGGAGTACATTAAAACAAACCTGATCTCTATAGGACATTCAGAAGCCAAGTTATAAGCCCACAAATGTGTAACTGGACTACTTCTTTAAATTGACACCAGATCCGGTGACCTTTGGGACATGGTTTGACCCCCTTAGGAAAGTGCTATCATCATGAAACGTTCAGATCACTTACAACTCAATAGATTCTACCTTCCTGTAACGTTTCAGCCTGATTGGACCTTGTTTTCACACAAACTAACCCAGAATTATGTGAAATTGTGCTTCGTTCAACATAATTCTGGGTGCCATTTACAAAGCATAAGTGCTAATGACTCCATTCCTTTTTGTGGTTGTAGGGGCTGTTGATTGGAGTATACTAAAACAAACCTGATCTCTCTAGGACATTCAGAAGCCAAGTTATAAGCCCACAAATGTGTAACTGGACTATTTCTTTAAATTGACACCAGATCCGGTGACCTTTGGGACATGGTTTGACCCCCTTAGGAAAGTGCTATCATCATGAAACGTTCAGATCACTTACAACTCAATAGATTCTACCTTCCTGTAACGTTTCAGCCTGATTGGACCTTGTTTTCACACAAATGGACCTAGAATGATGTGAAATTGTGCTTCGTGCAACATAATTCTGGGTGCCATTTAAAAACCATAAGTGCTAATGACTCCATTCCTTTTTGTGGTTGTAGGGGCTGTTGATTGGAGTATACTAAAACAAACCTGATCTCTCAGGGACATTCAGAAGCCAAGTTATAAGCCCACAAATGTGTAACTGGACTATTTCTTTAAATTGACACCAGGCCCGGTGACCTTTGGGACATGGTTTGACCCCCTTAGGAAAGTGCTATCATCATGAAACATTCAGATCACTTACAACTCAATAGATTCTACCTTCCTGTAACGTTTCAGCGTGATTGGACCTTGTTTTCACACAAATGGACCCAGAATGATGTGAAATTGTGCTTCGTGCAACATAATTCTGGGTGCCATTTAAAAATCATAAGTGCTAATGTCTCCATTCCTTTTTGTGGTTGTAGGGGCTGTTGATTGGAGTACACTAAAACAAACCTGACCTCTCTAGGATATTCAGAAGCCAAGTTATAATCCCACAAATGTGTAACTGGACTACTTCTTTAAAGTGACACCAGATCCGGTGACCTTTGGGACATGGTTTGACCCCCTTAGGAAAGTGCTATCATCATGAAACGTTCAGATCACTTACAACTCAATAGATTCTACCTTCCTGTAACTTTTCAGCCTGATTGGACCTTGTTTTCACACAAATGAACCCAGAATGATGTGAAATTGTGCTTCGTGCAACATAATTCTGGGTGCCATTTACAAACCATAAGTGCTAATGACTCCATTCCTTTTTGTGGCTGTAAGGGCTTTTGATTGGAGTACACTAAAACAAACCTAACCTCTCTAGGACATTCAGAAGCCAAGTTATAAGCCCACAAAGGTGTAACTGGACTACATCTTTAAAGTGACACCAGGCCCGGTGACCTTTGGGACATGGTTTTACCCCCTATAGGAATGTGCGATCATCTTGAAACGTTCAGATCACTTACAACTCAATAGATTCTACCTTCTTGTAGCGTTTCAGCCTGATTGGACCTTGTTTTCACACAAATGGACACAGAATGATGTGAAATTGTGCTTCGTGCAACATAATTCTGGGTGCCATTTACAAACCATAAGTGCTAATGACTCCATTCCTTTTTGTGTTTGTAGGGGCTGTTGATTGGAGTATACTAAAACAAACCTGATCTCTCTAGGACATTCAGAAGCCAAGTTATAAGCCCACAAATGTGTAACGGGACTACTTCTTTAAATTGACACCAGATCCGTTGACCTTTGGGACATGGTTTGACCCCCTTAGGAAAGTGCTATCATCATGAAACGTTCAGATCACTTACAACTCAATAGACTCTACCTTCCTGTAACGTTTCAGCCTGATTGGACCTTGTTTTCACACAAATGGACCCAGAATGATGTGAAATTGTGCTTCGTGCAACATAATTCTGGGTGCCATTTACAAACCATAAGTGCTAATGTCTTCATTCCTTTTTGTGGTTGTAGAGGCTGTTGATTGGAGTACAATAAAACAAACCTGACCTCTCTAGGACATTCAGAAGCCAAGTTATAAGCCCACAAATGTGTAACTGGACTACTTTAAAGTGACACCAGATCCGGTGACCTTTGGGACATGGTTTGACCCCCTTAGGAAAGTGCTATCATCATGAAACGTTCAGATCACTTACAACTCAATAGATTCTACCTTCCTGTAACGTTTCAGCCTGATTGGACCTTGTTTTCACACAAATGAACCCAGAATGATGTGAAATTGTGCTTCGTGCAACATAATTCTGGGTGCCATTTAAAAACCATAAGTGCTAATGTCTCCATTCCTTTTTGTGGTTGTAGGGGCTGTTGATTGGAGTACACTAAAACAAACCTGATCGCTCTAGGACATTCAGAAGCCAAGTTATAAGCCCACAAATGTGTAACTGGACAACTTCTTTAAATTGACACCAGATCGGGTGACATTTGGGACATGGTTTGACCCCCTTAGGAAAGTGCTATCATCATGAAACGTTCAGATCACTTGCAACTCAATAGATTCTACCTTCCTGTAACGATTCAGCCTGACTGGACCTTGTTTTCACACAAATGAACCCAGAATGATGTGAAATTGGGCTTCATGCAACATAATTCTGGGTGCCATTTAAAAACCATAAGTGCTAATGACTCCATTCCTTTTTGTGGTTGTAGGGGCTGTTGATTGGAGTATAGTAAAACAAACCTGATCTCTCTAGGACATTCAGAAGCCAAGTTATAAGCCCACAAATGTGTAACTGGACTACTTCTTTAAAATGACACCAGATCCGGTGACCTTTGGGGACATGGTTTGACCCCCTTAGGAAAATGCTATCATCTTGAAACGTTCAGATCACTTACAACTCAATAGATTCTACCTTCCTGTAACGTTTCAGCCTGATTGGACCTTGTTTTCACACAAATGGACCCAGAATGATGTGAAATTGTGCTTCGTGCAACATAATTCTGGGTGCCATTTACAAACCATAAGTGCTAATGACTCCATTCCTTTTTGTGGTTGTAGGGGCTGTTGATTGGAGTACACTAAAACAAACCTGATCTCTCGAGGACATTCAGAAGCCAAGTTATAAGCCCACAAATGTGTAACTGGACTACTTCTTTAAATTGACACCAGATCCGGTGACCTTTGGGACATGGTTTGACCCCCTTAGGAAAGTGCTATCATCATGAAACGTTCAGATCACTTACAACTCAATAGATTCTACCTTCTTGTAGCGTTTCAGCCTGATTGGAACTTGTTTTCACACAAATGGACCCAGAATGATGTGAAATTGTGCTTCGTGCAACATAATTCTGGGTGCCATTTACAAACCATAAGTGCTAATGACTCCATTACTTTTTGTGGTTGTAGGGGCTGTTGATTGGAGTACATTAAAACAAACCCTATCTCTATAGGACATTCAGAAGCCAAGTTATAAGCCCACAAATGTGTAACTGGACTACTTCTTTAAATTGACACCAGATCCGGTGACCTTTGGGACATGGTTTGACCCCCTTAGGAAAGTGCTATCATCATGAAACGTTCAGATCACTTACAAATCAATAGATTCTACCTTCCTGTAACGTTTCAGCCTGATTGGACCTTGTTTTCACACAAATGGACCTAGAATGATGTGAAATTGTGCTTCGTGCAACATAATTCTGGGTGCCATTTAAAAACCATAAGTGCTAATGACTCCATTCCTTTTTGTGGTTGTAGGGGCTGTTGATTGGAGTATACTAAAACAAACCTGATCTCTCAGGGACATTCAGAAGCCAAGTTATAAGCCCACAAATGTGTAACTGGACTACTTCTTTAAATTGACACCAGATCCGGTGACCTTTGGGACATGGTTTGACCCCCTTAGGAAAGTGCTATCATCATGAAACATTCAGATCACTTACAACTCAATAGATTCTACCTTCCTGTAACGTTTCAGCCTGATTGGACCTTGTTTTCACACAAATGGACCCAGAATGATGTGAAATTGTGCTTCGTGCAACATAATTCTGGGTGCCATTTAAAAATCATAAGTGCTAATGTCTCCATTCCTTTTTGTGGTTGTAGGGGCTGTTGATTGGAGTACACTAAAACAAACCTGACCTCTCTAGGACATTCAGAAGCCAAGTTATAAGCCCACAAATGTGTAACTGGACTACTTCTTTAAAGTGACACCAGATCCGGTGACCTTTGGGACATGGTTTGACCCCCTTAGGAAAGTGCTATCATCATGAAACGTTCAGATCACTTACAACTCAATAGATTCTACCTTCCTGTAACGTTTCAGCCTGATTGGACCTTGTTTTCACACAAATGAACCCAGAATGATGTGAAATTGTGCTTCGTGCAACATAATTCTGGGTGCCATTTACAAACCATAAGTGCTAATGACTCCATTCCTTTTTGTGGCTGTAGGGGCTGTTGATTGGAGTACACTAAAACAAACTTAACCTCTCTAGGACTTTCAGAAGCCAAGTTATAAGCCCACAAAGGTGTAACTGGACTACATCTTTAAAGTGACACCAGGCCCGGTGACCTTTGGGACATGGTTTTACCCCCTATAGGAATGTGCGATCATCTTGAAACGTTCAGATCACTTACAACTCAATAGATTCTACCTTCCTGTAATGTTTCAGCCTGATTGGACATTGTTTTCACACAAATGGACCCAGAATGATGTGAAATTGTGCTTCGTGCAACATAATTCTGTGTGCCATTTACAAACCATAAGTGCTAATGACTCCATTCCTTTTTGTGGTTGTAGGGGCTGTTGCTTGGAGTACACTAAAACAAACCTGATCTCTCTAGGACATTCAGAAGCCAAGTTATAAGCCCACAAATGTGTAACTGGACTACTTCTTTAAATTGACACCAGATCCGGTGACCTTTGGGACATGGTTTGACCCCCTTAGGAAAGTGCTATCATCATGAAACGTTCAGATCACTTACAACTCAATATATTCTACCTTCTTGTAACGTTTCAGCCTGATTGGACCTTGTTTTCACACAAATGGACCCAGAATGATGTGAAATTGTGCTTTGTGCAACATAATTCTGGGTGCCATTTACAAACCATAAGTGCTAATGACTCCATTCCTTTTTGTGGTTGTAGGGGCTGTTGATTGGAGTACATTAAAACAAACCTGATCTCTCTAGGACATTCAGAAGCCAAGTTATAAGCCCACAAATGTGTAACTGGACTACTTTAAATTGACACCAGATCCGGTGACCTTTGGGACATGGTTTGACCCCCTTAGGAAAGTGCTATCATCATGAAACGTTCAGATCACTTACAACTCAATAGATTCTACCTTCCTGTAACGTTTCAGCCTGATTGGACCTTGTTTTCACACAAATGAACCCAGAATGATGTGAAATTGTGCTTCGTGCAACATAATTCTGGGTGCCATTTACAAACCATAAGTGCTAATGACTCCATTCCTTTTTGTGGTTGTAGGGGCTGTTGATTGGAGTACATTAAAACAAACCTGATCTCTCTAGGACATTCAGAAGCCAAGTTATAAGCCCACAAATGTGTAACTGGACTACTTCTTTAAATTGACACCAGATCCGGTGAGCTTTGGGACATGGTTTGACCCCCTTAGGAAAGTGCTATCATCATGAAACGTTCAGATCACTTACAACTCAATAGATTCTACCTTCCTGTAACGTTTCAGCCTGACTGGACCTTGTTTTCACACAAATGAACCCAGAATGATGTGAAATTGTGCTTCGTTCAACATAATTCTGGGTGCCATTTACAAAGCATAAGTGCTAATGACTCCATTCCTTTTTGTGGTTGTAGGGGCTGTTGATTGGAGTATACTAAAACAAACCTGATCTCTCTAGGACATTCAGAAGCCAAGTTATAAGCCCACAAAGGTGTAACTGGACTACATCTTTAAAGTGACACCAGGCCCGGTGACCTTTGGGACATGGTTTTACCCCCTATAGGAATGTGCGATCATCTTGAAACGTTCAGATCACTTACAACTCAATAGAATCTACCTTCTTGTAGCGTTTCAGCCTGATTGGACCTTGTTTTCACACAAATGGACCCAAAATGATGTGAAATTGTGCTTCGTGCAACATAATTCTGGGTGCCATTTACAAACCATAAGTGCTAATGTCTCCATTCCTTTTTGTGGTTGTAGGGGCTGTTGATTGGAGTACAATAAAACAAACCTGACCTCTCTAGGACATTCAGAAGCCAAGTTATAAGCCCACAAATGTGTAACTGGACTACTTCTTTAAAGTGACACCAGATCCGGTGACCTTTGGGACATGGTTTGACCCCCTTAGGAAAGTGCTATCATCATGAAACGTTCAGATCACTTACAACTCAATAGATTCTACCTTCCTGTAACGTTTCAGCCTGATTGGACCTTGTTTTCACACAAATGAACCCAGAATGATGTGAAATTGTGCTTCGTGCAACATAATTCTGGGTGCCATTTAAAAACCATAAGTGCTAATGTCTCCATTCCTTTTTGTGGTTGTAGGGGCTGTTGATTGGAGTACACTAAAACAAACCTGATCTCTCTAGGACATTCAGAAGCCAAGTTATAAGCCCACAAATGTGTAACTGGACTACTTCTTTAAATTGACACCAGATCCGGTGACCTTTGGGACATGGTTTGACCCCCTTTGGAAAGTGCTATCATCATGAAACGTTCAGATCACTTACAACTCAATAGATTCTACCTTCTTGTAGCGTTTCAGCCTGATTGGACCTTGTTTTCACACAAATGGACCCAGAATGATGTGAAATTGTGCTTCGTGCAACATAATTCTGGGTGCCATTTACAAACCATAAGTGCTAATGACTCCATTCCTTTTTGTGGTTGTAGGGGCTGTTGATTGGAGTACATTAAAACAAACCTGATCTCTCTAGGACATTCAGAAGCCAAGTTATAAGCCCACAAATGTGTAACTGGACTACTTTAAATTGACACCAGATCCGGTGACCTTTGGGACATGGTTTGACCCCCTTAGGTAAGTGCTATCATCATGAAACGTTCAGATCACTTACAACTCAATAGATTCTACCTTCCTGTAACGTTTCAGCCTGATTGGACCTTGTTTTCACACAAATGAACCCAGAATGATGTGAAATTGTGCTTCGTGCAACATAATTCTGGGTGCCATTTACAAACCATAAGTGCTTATGACTCCATTCCTTTTTGTGGTTGTAGGGGCTGTTGATTGGAGTACACTAAAACAAACCTGATCTCTCTAGGACATTCAGAAGCCAAGTTATAAGCCCACAAATGTGTAACTGGACTACTTCTTTAAATTGACACCAGATCCGGTGACCTTTGGGACATGGTTTGACCCCCTTAGGAAAGTGCTATCATCATGAAACGTTCAGATCACTTACAACTCAATAGATTCTACCTTCTTGTAGCGTTTCAGCCTGACTGGACCTTGTTTTCACACAAATGGACCCAGAATGATGTGAAATTGTGCTTCGTGCAACATAATTCTGGGTGCCATTTACAAACCATAAGTGCTAATGACTCCATTCCTTTTTGTGGCTGTAGGGGCTTTTGATTGGAGTACACTAAAACAAACCTAACCTCTCTAGGACATTCAGAAGCCAAGTTATAAGCCCACAAAGGTGTAACTGGACTACATCTTTAAAGTGACACCAGGCCCGGTGACCTTTGGGACATGGTTTTACCCCCTATAGGAATGTGCGATCATCTTGAAACGTTCAGATCACTTACAACTCAATAGATTCTACCTTCCTGTAACGTTTCAGCCTGATTGGACCTTGTTTTCACACAAATGGACCCAGAATTATGTGAAATTGTGCTTCGTGCAACATAATTCTGGGTGCCATTTACAAAGCATAAGTGCTAATGACTCCATTCCTTTTTGTGGTTGTAGGGGCTGTTGATTGGAGTATACTAAAACAAACCTGATCTCTCTAGGACATTCAGAAGCCAAGTTATAAGCCCACAAATGTGTAACTGGACTACTTTTTTTAAATTGACACCAGATCCGGTGACCTTTGGGACATGGTTTGACCCCCTTAGGAAAGTGCTATCATCATGAAACGTTCAGATCACTTACAACTCAATAGATTCTACCTTCCTGTAACGTTTCAGCCTGATTGGACCTTGTTTTCACACAAATGGACCAAGAATGATGTGAAATTGTGCTTCGTGTAACATAATTCTGGGTGCCATTTACAAAACATAAGTGCTAATGTCTCCATTCCTTTTTGTGGTTGTAGAGGCTGTTGATTGGAGTACACTAAAACAAACCTGATCGCTCTAGGACATTCAGAAGCCAAGTTATAAGCCCACAAATGTGTAACTGGACTACTTCTTTAAAGTGACACCAGATCCGGTGACCTTTGGGACATGGTTTGACCCCCTTAGGAAAGTGCTATCATCATGAAACGTTCAGATCACTTACAACTCAATAGATTCTACCTTCCTGTAACGTTTCAGCCTGATTGGACCTTGTTTTCACACAAATGAACCCAGAATGATGTGAAATTGTGCTTCGTGCAACATAATTCTGGGTGCCATTTAAAAACAATAAGTGATAATGTCTCCATTCCTTTTTGTGGTTGTAGGGGCTGTTGATTGGAGTACACTAAAACAAACCTGATCGCTCTAGGACATTCAGAAGCCAAGTTATAAGCCCACAAATGTGTAACTGGACTACTTCTTTAAATTGACACCAGATCCGGTGACCTTTGGGACATGGTTTGACCCCCTTAGGAAAGTGCTATCATCGTGAAACGTTCAGATCACTTACAACTCCATAGATTCTACCTTCCTGTAACGTTTCAGCCTGATTGGACCTTGTTTTCACACAAATGGACCCAGAATGATGTGAAATTGTGCTTCGTGCAACATAATTCTGGGTGCCATTTAAAAATCATAAGTGCTAATGTCTCCATTCCTTTTTGTGGTTGTAGGGGGTTTTGATTGGAGTACACTAAAACAAACCTGACCTCTCTAGGACATTCAGAAGCCAAGTTATAAGCCCACAAATGTGTAACTGGACTACATCTTTAAAGTGACACCAGGCCCGGTGACCTTTGGGACATGGTTTGACCCCCTTAGGAAAGTGCTACCATCATGAAACGTTCAGATCACTTACAACTCAATAGATTCTACCTTCCTGTAACGTTTCAGCCTGATTGGACCTTGTTTTCACACAAATGAACCCAGAATGATGTGAAATTGTGCTTCGTGCAACATAATTCTGGGTGCCATTTACAAACCATAAGTGCTAATGACTCCATTCCTTTTTGTGGTTGTAGGGGCTTTTGATTGGAGTACACTAAAACAAACCTAACCTCTCTAGGACATTCAGAAGCCAAGTTATAAGCCCACAAAGGTGTAACTGGACTACATCTTTAAAGTGACACCAGGCCCGGTGACCATTGGGACATGGTTTTACCCCCTATAGGAATGTGCGATCATCTTGAAACGTTCAGATCACTTACAACTCAATAGAATCTACCTTCTTGTAGCGTTTCAGCCTGATTGGACCTTGTTTTCACACAAATGGACCCAGAATGATGTGAAATTGTGCTTCGTGCAACATCATTCTGGGTGCCATTTACAAACCATAAGTGCTAATGTCTCCATTCCTTTTTGTGGTTGTAGGGGCTGTTGATTGGAGTACAATAAAACAAACCTGACCTCTCTAGGACATTCAGAAGCCAAGTTATAAGCCCACAAATGTGTAACTGGACAACTTCTTTAAAGTGACACCAGATCCGGTGACCTTTGGGACATGGTTTGACCCCCTTAGGAAAGTGCTATCATCATGAAACGTTCAGATCACTTACAACTCAATAGATTCTACCTTCCTGTAACGTTTCAGCCTGATTGGACCTTGTTTTCACACAAATGAACCCAGAATGATGTGAAATTGTGCTTCGTGCAACATAATTCTGGGTGCCATTTAAAAACCATAAGTGCTAATGTCTCCATTCCTTTTTGTGGTTGTAGGGGCTGTTGATTGGAGTACACTAAAACAAACCTGACCTCTCTAGGGCATTCAGAAGCCAAGTTATAAGCCCACAAAGGTGTAACTGGACTACATCTTTAAAGTGACACCAGGCCCGGTGACCTTTGGGACATGGTTTTACCCCCTATAGGAATGTGCGATCATCTTGAAACGTTCAGATCACTTACAACTCAATAGAATCTACCTTCTTGTAGCGTTTCAGCCTGATTGGACCTTGTTTTCACACAAATGGACCCAGAATGATGTGAAATTGTGCTTCGTGCAACATAATTCTGGGTGCCATTTACAAACCATAAGGGCTAATGTCTCCATTCCTTTTTGTGGCTGTAGGGGCTGTTGATTGGAGTACAATAAAACAAACCTGACCTCTCTAGGACATTCAGAAGCCAAGTTATAAGCCCACAAATGTGTAACTGGACTACTTCTTTAAAGTGACACCAGATCCGGTGACCTTTGGGACATGGTTTGACCCCCTTAGGAAAGTGCTATCATCATGAAACGTTCAGATCACTTACAACTCAATAGCTTCTACCTTCCTGTAACGTTTCAGCCTGATTGGACCTTGTTTTCACACAAATGAACCCAGAATGATGTGAAATTGTGCTTCGTGCAACATAATTCTGGGTGCCATTTACAAAGCATAAGTGCTAATGACTCCATTCCTTTTTGTGGTTGTAGGGGCTGTTGATTGGAGTACATTAAAACAAACCTGATCTCTCTAGGACATTCAGAAGCCAAGTTATAAGCCCACAAATGTGTAACTGGACTACTTCTTTAAATTGACACCAGATCCGGTGACCTTTGGGACATGGTTTGACCCCCTTTGGAAAGTGCTATCATCATGAAACGTTCAGATCACTTACAACTCAATAGCTTCTACCTTCCTGTAACGTTTCAGCCTGATTGGACCTTGTTTTCACACAAATGGACCCAGAATGATGTGAAATTGTGCTTCGTGCAACATAATTCTGGGTGCCATTTACAAAGCATAAGTGCTAATGACTCCATTCCTTTTTGTGGTTGTAGGGGCTGTTGATTGGAGTACATTAAAACAAACCTGATCTCTCTAGGACATTCAGAAGCCAAGTTATAAGCCCACAAATGTGTAACTGGACTACTTTAAATTGACACCAGATCCGGTGACCTTTGGGACATGGTTTGACCCCCTTAGGTAAGTGCTATCATCATGAAACGTTCAGATCACTTACAACTCAATAGATTCTACCTTCCTGTAACGTTTCAGCCTGATTGGACCTTGTTTTCACACAAATGAACCCAGAATGATGTGAAATTGTGCTTCGTGCAACATAATTCTGGGTGCCATTTACAAACCATAAGTGCTTATGACTCCATTCCTTTTTGTGGTTGTAGGGGCTGTTGATTGGAGTACACTAAAACAAACCTGATCTCTCTAGGACATTCAGAAGCCAAGTTATAAGCCCACAAATGTGTAACTGGACTACTTCTTTAAATTGACACCAGATCCGGTGACCTTTGGGACAGGGTTTGACCCCCTTAGGAAAGTGCTATCATCATGAAACGTTCAGATCACTTACAACTCAATAGATTCTACCTTCTTGTAGCGTTTCAGCCTGACTGGACCTTGTTTTCACACAAATGGACCCAGAATGATGTGAAATTGTGCTTCGTGCAACATAATTCTGGGTGCCATTTACAAACCATAAGTGCTAATGACTCCATTCCTTTTTGTGGTTGTAGGGGCTGTTGATTGGAGTACATTAAAACAAACCTGATCTCTCTAGGACATTCAGAAGCCAAGTTATAAGCCCACAAATGTGTAACTGGACTACTTTAAATTGACACCAGATCCGGTGACCTTTGGGACATGGTTTGACCCCCTTAGGAAAGTGCTATCATCATGAAACGTTCAGATCACTTACAACTCAATAGATTCTACCTTCCTGTAACGTTTCAGCCTGATTGGACCTTGTTTTCACACAAATGGACCCAGAATGATGTGAAATTGTGCTTCGTGCAACATAATTCTGGGTGCCATTTACAAGCCATAAGTGCTAATGTCTCCATTCCTTTTTGTGGTTGTAGGGGCTGTTGATTGGAGTACAATAAAACAAACCTGACCTCTCTAGGACATTCAGAAGCCAAGTTATAAGCCCACAAATGTGTAACTGGACTACTTCTTTAAAGTGACACCAGATCCGTTGACCTTTGGGACATGGTTTGACCCCCTTAGGAAAGTGCTACCATCATGAAACGTTCAGATCACTTACAACTCAATAGATTCTACCTTCCTGTAACGTTTCAGCCTGATTGGACCTTGTTTTCACACAAATGAACCCAGAATGATGTGAAATTGTGCTTCGTGCAACATAATTCTGGGTGCCATTTACAAACCATAAGTGCTAATGACTCCATTCCTTTTTGTGGTTGTAGGGGCTTTTGATTGGAGTACACTAAAACAAACCTAACCTCTCTAGGACATTCAGAAGCCAAGTTATAAGCCCACAAAGGTGTAACTGGACTACATCTTTAAAGTGACACCAGGCCCGGTGACCATTGGGACATGGTTTTACCCCCTATAGGAATGTGCGATCATCTTGAAACGTTCAGATCACTTACAACTCAATAGAATCTACCTTCTTGTAGCGTTTCAGCCTGATTGGACCTTGTTTTCACACAAATGGACCCAGAATGATGTGAAATTGTGCTTCGTGCAACATCATTCTGGGTGCCATTTACAAACCATAAGTGCTAATGTCTCCATTCCTTTTTGTGGTTGTAGGGGCTGTTGATTGGAGTACAATAAAACAAACCTGACCTCTCTAGGACATTCAGAAGCCAAGTTATAAGCCCACAAATGTGTAACTGGACAACTTCTTTAAAGTGACACCAGATCCGGTGACCTTTGGGACATGGTTTGACCCCCTTAGGAAAGTGCTATCATCATGAAACGTTCAGATCACTTACAACTCAATAGATTCTACCTTCCTGTAACGTTTCAGCCTGATTGGACCTTGTTTTCACACAAATGAACCCAGAATGATGTGAAATTGTGCTTCGTGCAACATAATTCTGGGTGCCATTTAAAAACCATAAGTGCTAATGTCTCCATTCCTTTTTGTGGTTGTAGGGGCTGTTGATTGGAGTACACTAAAACAAACCTGACCTCTCTAGGGCATTCAGAAGCCAAGTTATAAGCCCACAAAGGTGTAACTGGACTACATCTTTAAAGTGACACCAGGCCCGGTGACCTTTGGGACATGGTTTTACCCCCTATAGGAATGTGCGATCATCTTGAAACGTTCAGATCACTTACAACTCAATAGAATCTACCTTCTTGTAGCGTTTCAGCCTGATTGGACCTTGTTTTCACACAAATGGACCCAGAATGATGTGAAATTGTGCTTCGTGCAACATAATTCTGGGTGCCATTTACAAACCATAAGTGCTAATGTCTCCATTCCTTTTTGTGGCTGTAGGGGCTGTTGATTGGAGTACAATAAAACAAACCTGACCTCTCTAGGACATTCAGAAGCCAAGTTATAAGCCCACAAATGTGTAACTGGACTACTTCTTTAAAGTGACACCAGATCCGGTGACCTTTGGGACATGGTTTGACCCCCTTAGGAAAGTGCTATCATCATGAAACGTTCAGATCACTTACAACTCAATAGATTCTACCTTCCTGTAACGTTTCAGCCTGATTGGACCTTGTTTTCACACAAATGAACCCAGAATGATGTGAAATTGTGCTTCGTGCAACATAATTCTGGGTGCCATTTACAAAGCATAAGTGCTAATGACTCCATTCCTTTTTGTGGTTGTAGGGGCTGTTGATTGGAGTACATTAAAACAAACCTGATCTCTCTAGGACATTCAGAAGCCAAGTTATAAGCCCACAAATGTGTAACTGGACTACTTCTTTAAATTGACACCAGATCCGGTGACCTTTGGGACATGGTTTGACCCCCTTTGGAAAGTGCTATCATCATGAAACGTTCAGATCACTTACAACTCAATAGATTCTACCTTCTTGTAGCGTTTCAGCCTGATTGGACCTTGTTTTCACACAAATGGACCCAGAATGATGTGAAATTGTGCTTCGTGCAACATAATTCTGGGTGCCATTTACAAAGCATAAGTGCTAATGACTCCATTCCTTTTTGTGGTTGTAGGGGCTGTTGATTGGAGTACATTAAAACAAACCTGATCTCTCTAGGACATTCAGAAGCCAAGTTATAAGCCCACAAATGTGTAACTGGACTACTTTAAATTGACACCAGATCCGGTGACCTTTGGGACATGGTTTGACCCCCTTAGGTAAGTGCTATCATCATGAAACGTTCAGATCACTTACAACTCAATAGATTCTACCTTCCTGTAACGTTTCAGCCTGATTGGACCTTGTTTTCACACAAATGAACCCAGAATGATGTGAAATTGTGCTTCGTGCAACATAATTCTGGGTGCCATTTACAAACCATAAGTGCTTATGACTCCATTCCTTTTTGTGGTTGTAGGGGCTGTTGATTGGAGTACACTAAAACAAACCTGATCTCTCTAGGACATTCAGAAGCCAAGTTATAAGCCCACAAATGTGTAACTGGACTACTTCTTTAAATTGACACCAGATCCGGTGACCTTTGGGACAGGGTTTGACCCCCTTAGGAAAGTGCTATCATCATGAAACGTTCAGATCACTTACAACTCAATAGATTCTACCTTCTTGTAGCGTTTCAGCCTGACTGGACCTTGTTTTCACACAAATGGACCCAGAATGATGTGAAATTGTGCTTCGTGCAACATAATTCTGGGTGCCATTTACAAACCATAAGTGCTAATGACTCCATTCCTTTTTGTGGTTGTAGGGGCTGTTGATTGGAGTACATTAAAACAAACCTGATCTCTCTAGGACATTCAGAAGCCAAGTTATAAGCCCACAAATGTGTAACTGGACTACTTTAAATTGACACCAGATCCGGTGACCTTTGGGACATGGTTTGACCCCCTTAGGAAAGTGCTATCATCATGAAACGTTCAGATCACTTACAACTCAATAGATTCTACCTTCCTGTAACGTTTCAGCCTGATTGGACCTTGTTTTCACACAAATGGACCCAGAATGATGTGAAATTGTGCTTCGTGCAACATAATTCTGGGTGCCATTTACAAGCCATAAGTGCTAATGTCTCCATTCCTTTTTGTGGTTGTAGGGGCTGTTGATTGGAGTACAATAAAACAAACCTGACCTCTCTAGGACATTCAGAAGCCAAGTTATAAGCCCACAAATGTGTAACTGGACTACTTCTTTAAAGTGACACCAGGCCCGGTGACCTTTGGGACATGGTTTTACCCCCTATAGGAATGTGCGATCATCTTGAAACGTTCAGATCACTTACAACTCAATAGAATCTACCTTCTTGTAGCGTTTCAGCCTGATTGGACCTTGTTTTCACACAAATGGACCCAGAATGATGTGAAATTGTGCTTCGTGCAACATCATTCTGGGTGCCATTTACAAACCATAAGTGCTAATGTCTCCATTCCTTTTTGTGGTTGTAGGGGCTGTTGATTGGAGTACAATAAAACAAACCTGACCTCTCTAGAACATTCAGAAGCCAAGTTATAAGCCCACAAATGTGTAACTGGACAACTTCTTTAAAGTGACACCAGATCCGGTGACCTTTGGGACATGGTTTGACCCCCTTAGGAAAGTGCTATCATCATGAAACGTTCAGATCACTTACAACTCAATAGATTCTACCTTCATGTAACGTTTCAGCCTGATTGGACCTTGTTTTCACACAAATGAACCCAGAATGATGTGAAATTGTGCTTCGTGCAACATAATTCTGGGTGCCATTTAAAAACCATAAGTGCTAATGTCTCCATTCCTTTTTGTGGTTGTAGGGGCTGTTGATTGGAGTACACTAAAACAAACCTGACCTCTCTAGGGCATTCAGAAGCCAAGTTATAAGCCCACAAAGGTGTAACTGGACTACATCTTTAAAGTGACACCAGGCCCGGTGACCTTTGGGACATGGTTTTACCCCCTATAGGAATGTGCGATCATCTTGAAACGTTCAGATCACTTACAACTCAATAGAATCTACCTTCTTGTAGCGTTTCAGCCTGATTGGACCTTGTTTTCACACAAATGGACCCAGAATGATGTGAAATTGTGCTTCGTGCAACATAATTCTGGGTGCCATTTACAAACCATAAGTGCTAATGTCTCCATTCCTTTTTGTGGCTGTAGGCGCTGTTGATTGGAGTACAATAAAACAAACCTGACCTCTCTAGGACATTCAGAAGCCAAGTTATAAGCCCACAAATGTGTAACTGGACTACTTCTTTAAAGTGACACCAGATCCGGTGACCTTTGGGACATGGTTTGACCCCCTTAGGAAAGTGCTATCATCATGAAACGTTCAGATCACTTACAACTCAATAGATTCTACCTTCCTGTAACGTTTCAGCCTGATTGGACCTTGTTTTCACACAAATGAACCCAGAATGATGTGAAATTGTGCTTCGTGCAACATAATTCTGGGTGCCATTTACAAAGCATAAGTGCTAATGACTCCATTCCTTTTTGTGGTTGTAGGGGCTGTTGATTGGAGTACATTAAAACAAACCTGATCTCTCTAGGACATTCAGAAGCCAAGTTATAAGCCCACAAATGTGTAACTGGACTACTTCTTTAAATTGACACCAGATCCGGTGACCTTTGGGACATGGTTTGACCCCCTTAGGAAAGTGCTATCATCATGAAACGTTCAGATCACTTACAACTCAATAGATTCTACCTTCCTGTAACGTTTCAGCCTGATTGGACCTTGTTTTCACACAAATGGACCCAGAATGATGTGAAATTGTGCTTCGTGCAACATAATTCTGGGTGCCATTTACAAGCCATAAGTGCTAATGTCTCCATTCCTTTTTGTGGTTGTAGGGGCTGTTGATTGGAGTACAATAAAACAAACCTGACCTCTCTAGGACATTCAGAAGCCAAGTTATAAGCCCACAAATGTGTAACTGGACTACTTCTTTAAAGTGACACCAGGCCCGGTGACCTTTGGGACATGGTTTTACCCCCTATAGGAATGTGCGATCATCTTGAAACGTTCAGATCACTTACAACTCAATAGAATCTACCTTCTTGTAGCGTTTCAGCCTGATTGGACCTTGTTTTCACACAAATGGACCCAGAATGATGTGAAATTGTGCTTCGTGCAACATCATTCTGGGTGCCATTTACAAACCATAAGTGCTAATGTCTCCATTCCTTTTTGTGGTTGTAGGGGCTGTTGATTGGAGTACAATAAAACAAACCTGACCTCTCTAGGACATTCAGAAGCCAAGTTATAAGCCCACAAATGTGTAACTGGACAACTTCTTTAAAGTGACACCAGATCCGGTGACCTTTGGGACATGGTTTGACCCCCTTAGGAAAGTGCTATCATCATGAAACGTTCAGATCACTTACAACTCAATAGATTCTACCTTCCTGTAACGTTTCAGCCTGATTGGACCTTGTTTTCACACAAATGAACCCAGAATGATGTGAAATTGTGCTTCGTGCAACATAATTCTGGGTGCCATTTAAAAACCATAAGTGCTAATGTCTCCATTCCTTTTTGTGGTTGTAGGGGCTGTTGATTGGAGTACACTAAAACAAACCTGACCTCTCTAGGGCATTCAGAAGCCAAGTTATAAGCCCACAAAGGTGTAACTGGACTACATCTTTAAAGTGACACCAGGCCCGGTGACCTTTGGGACATGGTTTTACCCCCTATAGGAATGTGCGATCATCTTGAAACGTTCAGATCACTTACAACTCAATAGAATCTACCTTCTTGTAGCGTTTCAGCCTGATTGGACCTTGTTTTCACACAAATGGACCCAGAATGATGTGAAATTGTGCTTCGTGCAACATAATTCTGGGTGCCATTTACAAACCATAAGTGCTAATGTCTCCATTCCTTTTTGTGGCTGTAGGGGCTGTTGATTGGAGTACAATAAAACAAACCTGACCTCTCTAGGACATTCAGAAGCCAAGTTATAAGCCCACAAATGTGTAACTGGACTACTTCTTTAAAGTGACACCAGATCCGGTGACCTTTGGGACATGGTTTGACCCCCTTAGGAAAGTGCTATCATCATGAAACGTTCAGATCACTTACAACTCAATAGATTCTACCTTCCTGTAACGTTTCAGCCTGATTGGACCTTGTTTTCACACAAATGAACCCAGAATGATGTGAAATTGTGCTTCGTGCAACATAATTCTGGGTGCCATTTACAAAGCATAAGTGCTAATGACTCCATTCCTTTTTGTGGTTGTAGGGGCTGTTGATTGGAGTACATTAAAAAAAACCTGATCTCTCTAGGACATTCAGAAGCCAAGTTATAAGCCCACAAATGTGTAACTGGACTACTTCTTTAAATTGACACCAGATCCGGTGACCTTTGGGACATGGTTTGACCCCCTTTGGAAAGTGCTATCATCATGAAACGTTCAGATCACTTACAACTCAATAGATTCTACCTTCTTGTAGCGTTTCAGCCTGATTGGACCTTGTTTTCACACAAATGGACCCAGAATGATGTGAAATTGTGCTTCGTGCAACATAATTCTGGGTGCCATTTACAAAGCATAAGTGCTAATGACTCCATTCCTTTTTGTGGTTGTAGGGGCTGTTGATTGGAGTACATTAAAACAAACCTGATCTCTCTAGGACATTCAGAAGCCAAGTTATAAGCCCACAAATGTGTAATTGGACTACTTTAAATTGACACCAGATCCGGTGACCTTTGGGACATGGTTTGACCCCCTTAGGTAAGTGCTATCATCATGAAACGTTCAGATCACTTACAACTCAATAGATTCTACCTTCCTGTAACGTTTCAGCCTGATTGGACCTTGTTTTCACACAAATGAACCCAGAATGATGTGAAATTGTGCTTCGTGCAACATAATTCTGGGTGCCATTTACAAACCATAAGTGCTTATGACTCCATTCCTTTTTGTGGTTGTAGGGGCTGTTGATTGGAGTACACTAAAACAAACCTGATCTCTCTAGGACATTCAGAAGCCAAGTTATAAGCCCACAAATGTGTAACTGGACTACTTCTTTAAATTGACACCAGATCCGGTGACCTTTGGGACATGGTTTGACCCCCTTAGGAAAGTGCTATCATCATGAAACGTTCAGATCACTTACAACTCAATAGATTCTACCTTCTTGTAGCGTTTCAGCCTGACTGGACCTTGTTTTCACACAAATGGACCCAGAATGATGTGAAATTGTGCTTCGTGCAACATAATTCTGGGTGCCATTTACAAACCATAAGTGCTAATGACTCCATTCCTTTTTGTGGTTGTAGGGGCTGTTGATTGGAGTACATTAAAACAAACCTGATCTCTCTAGGACATTCAGAAGCCAAGTTATAAGCCCACAAATGTGTAACTGGACTACTTTAAATTGACACCAGATCCGGTGACCTTTGGGACATGGTTTGACCCCCTTAGGAAAGTGCTATCATCATGAAACGTTCAGATCACTTACAACTCAATAGATTCTACCTTCCTGTAACGTTTCAGCCTGATTGGACCTTGTTTTCACACAAATGGACCCAGAATGATGTGAAATTGTGCTTCGTGCAACATAATTCTGGGTGCCATTTACAAGCCATAAGTGCTAATGTCTCCATTCCTTTTTGTGGTTGTAGGGGCTGTTGATTGGAGTACAATAAAACAAACCTGACCTCTCTAGGACATTCAGAAGCCAAGTTATAAGCCCACAAATGTGTAACTGGACTACTTCTTTAAAGTGACACCAGATCCGGTGACCTTTGGGACATGGTTTGACCCCCTTAGGAAAGTGCTATCATCATGAAACGTTCAGATCACTTACAACTCAATAGATTCTACCTTCCTGTAACGTTTCAGCCTGACTGGACCTTGTTTTCACACAAATGAACCCAGAATGATGTGAAGTTGGGCTTCGTGCAACATAATTCTGGGTGCCATTTAAAAATCATAAGTGCTAATGACTCCATTCCTTTTTGTGGTTGTAGGGGCTGTTGATTGGAGTACACTAAAACAAACCTGACCTCTCTAGGGCATTCAGAAGCCAAGTTATAAGCCCACAAAGGTGTAACTGGACTACATCTTTAAAGTGACACCAGGCCCGGTGACCTTTGGGACATGGTTTTACCCCCTATAGGAATGTGCGATCATCTTGAAACGTTCAGATCACTTACAACTCAATAGAATCTACCTTCTTGTAGCGTTTCAGCCTGATTGGACCTTGTTTTCACACAAATGGACCCAGAATGATGTGAAATTGTGCTTCGTGCAACATAATTCTGGGTGCCATTTACAAACCATAAGTGCTAATGTCTCCATTCCTTTTTGTGGCTGTAGGGGCTGTTGATTGGAGTACAATAAAACAAACCTGACCTCTCTAGGACATTCAGAAGCCAAGTTATAAGCCCACAAATGTGTAACTGGACTACTTCTTTAAAGTGACACCAGATCCGGTGACCTTTGGGACATGGTTTGACCCCCTTAGGAAAGTGCTATCATCATGAAACGTTCAGATCACTTACAACTCAATAGATTCTACCTTCCTGTAACGTTTCAGCCTGATTGGACCTTGTTTTCACACAAATGAACCCAGAATGATGTGAAATTGTGCTTCGTGCAACATAATTCTGGGTGCCATTTAAAAACCATAAGTGCTAATGTCTCCATTCCTTTTTGTGGTTGTAGGGGCTGTTGATTGGAGTATACTAAAACAAACCTGATCTCTCTAGGACATTCAGAAGCCAAGTTATAAGCCCACAAATGTGTAACTGGACTACTTCTTTAAATTGACACCAGATCCGGTGACCTTTGGGACATGGTTTGACCCCCTTTGGAAAGTGCTATCATCATGAAACGTTCAGATCACTTACAACTCAATAGATTCTACATTCTTGTAGCGTTTCAGCCTGATTGGACCTTGTTTTCACACAAATGGACCCAGAATGATGTGAAATTGTGCTTCGTGCAACATAATTCTGGGTGCCATTTACAAACCATAAGTGCTAATGACTCCATTCCTTTTTGTGGTTGTAGGGGCTGTTGATTGGAGTACATTAAAACAAACCTGATCTCTCTAGGACATTCAGAAGCCAAGTTATAAGCCCACAAATGTGTAACTGGACTACTTTAAATTGACACCAGATCCGGTGACCTTTGGGACATGGTTTGACCCCCTTAGGTAAGTGCTATCATCATGAAACGTTCAGATCACTTACAACTCAATAGATTCTACCTTCTTGTAGCGTTTCAGCCTGATTGGACCTTGTTTTCACACAAATGGACCCAGAATGATGTGAAATTGTGCTTCGTGCAACATAATTCTGGGTGCCATTTACAAACCATAAGTGCTAATGACTCCATTCCTTTTTGTGGTTGTAGGGGCTGTTGATTGGAGTACATTAAAACAAACCTGATCTCTCTAGGACATTCAGAAGCCAAGTTATAAGCCAACAAATGTGTAACTGGACTACTTTAAATTGACACCAGATCCGGTGACCTTTGGGACATGGTTTGACCCCCTTAGGAAAGTGCTATCATCATGAAACGTTCAGATCACTTACAACTCAATAGATTCTACCTTCCTGTAACGTTTCAGCCTGATTGGACCTTGTTTTCACACAAATGAACCCAGAATGATGTGAAATTGTGCTTCGTGCAACATAATTCTGGGTGCCATTTACAAACCATATGTGCTTATGACTCCATTCCTTTTTGTGGTTGTAGGGGCTGTTGATTGGAGTACATTAAAACAAACCTGATCTCTCTAGGACATTCAGAAGCCAAGTTATACCCAACCAATGTGTAACTGGACTACTTCTTTAAATTGACACCAGATCCGGTGACCTTTGGGACATGGTTTGACCCCCTTAGGAAAGTGCTATCATCATGAAACGTTCAGATCACTTACAACTCAATAGAATCTACCTTCTTGTAGCGTTTCAGCCTGATTGGACCTTGTTTTCACACAAATGGACCCAGAATGATGTGAAATTGTGCTTCGTGCAACATAATTCTGGGTGCCATTTACAAACCATAAGTGCTAATGTCTCCATTCCTTTTTGTGGTTGTAGGGGCTGTTGATTGGAGTACAATAAAACAAACCTGACCTCTCTAGGACATTCAGAAGCCAAGTTATAAGCCCACAAATGTGTAACTGGACTACTTCTTTAAAGTGACACCAGATCCGGTGACCTTTGGGACATGGTTTGACCCCCTTAGGAAAGTGCTATCATCATGAAACGTTCAGATCACTTACAACTCAATAGATTCTACCTTCCTGTAAAGTTTCAGCCTGATTGGACCTTGTTTTCACACAAATGAACCCAGAATGATGTGAAATTGTGCTTCGTGCAACATAATTCTGGGTGCCATTTAAAAACCATAAGTGCTAATGTCTCCATTCCTTTTTGTGGTTGTAGGGGCTGTTGATTGGAGTACACTAAAACAAACCTGATCGCTCTAGGACATTCAGAAGCCAAGTTATAAGCCCACAAATGTGTAACTGGACAACTTCTTTAAATTGACACCAGATCCGGTGACCTTTGGGACATGGTTTGACCCCCTTAGGAAAGTGCTATCATCATGAAACGTTTAGATCACTTACAACTCAATAGATTCTACCTTCCTGTAACGTTTCAGCCTGACTGGACCTTGTTTTCACACAAATGAACCCAGAATGATGTGAAGTTGGGCTTCGTGCAACATAATTCTGGGTGCCATTTAAAAATCATAAGTGCTAATGTCTCCATTCCTTTTTGTGGTTGTAGGGGCTGTTGATTGGAGTACACTAAAACAAACCTGACCTCTCTAGGACATTCAGAAGCCAAGTTATAAGCCCACAAATGTGTAACTGGACTACATCTTTAAAGTGACACCAGGCCCGGTGACCTTTGGGACATGGTTTGACCCCCTATAGGAATGTGCGATCATCTTGAAACGTTCAGATCACTTACAACTCAATAGAATCTACCTTCTTGTAGCGTTTCAGCCTGATTGGACCTTGTTTTCACACATATGGACCCAGAATGATGTGAAATTGTGCTTCGTGCAACATAATTCTGGGTGCCATTTACAAACCATAAGTGCTAATGTCTCCATTCCTTTTTGTGGCTGTAGGGGCTGTTGATTGGAGTACAATAAAACAAACCTGACCTCTCTAGGACATTCAGAAGCCAAGTTATAATCCCACAAATGTGTAACTGGACTACTTCTTTAAAGTGACACCAGATCCGGTGACCTTTGGGACATGGTTTGACCCCCTTAGGAAAGTGCTATCATCATGAAACGTTCAGATCACTTACAACTCAATAGATTCTACCTTCCTGTAACGTTTCAGCCTGATTGGACCTTGTTTTCACACAAATGAACCCAGAATGATGTGAAATTGTGCTTCGTGCAACATAATTCTGGGTGCCATTTAAAAACCATAAGTGCTAATGTCTCCATTCCTTTTTGTGGTTGTAGGGGCTGTTGATTGGAGTACACTAAAACAAACCTGATCTCTCTAGGAAATTCAGAAGCCAAGTTATAAGCCCACAAATGTGTAACTGGACTACTTTAAATTGACACCAGATCCGGTGACCTTTGGGACATGGTTTGACCCCCTTAGGTAAGTGCTATCATCATGAAACGTTCAGATCACTTACAACTCAATAGATTCTACCTTCCTGTAACGTTTCAGCCTGATTGGACCTTGTTTTCACACAAATGAACCCAGAATGATGTGAAATTGTGCTTCGTGCAACATAATTCTGGGTGCCATTTACAAACCATAAGTGCTTATGACTCCATTCCTTTTTGTGGTTGTAGGGGCTGTTGATTGGAGTACACTAAAACAAACCTGATCTCTCTAGGACATTCAGAAGCCAAGTTATAAGCCCACAAATGTGTAACTGGACTACTTCTTTAAATTGACACCAGATCCGGTGACCTTTGGGACATGGTTTGACCCCCTTAGGAAAGTGCTATCATCATGAAACGTTCAGATCACTTACAACTCAATAGATTCTACCTTCTTGTAGCGTTTCAGCCTGATTGGACCTTGTTTTCACACAAATGGACCCAGAATGATGTAAAATTGTGCTTCGTGCAACATAATTCTGGGTGCCATTTACAAACCATAAGTGCTAATGACTCCATTCCTTTTTATGGTTGTAGGGGCTGTTGATTGGAGTACATTAAAACAAACCTGATCTCTCTAGGACATTCAGAAGCCAAGTTATAAGCCCACAAATGTGTAACTGGACTACTTTAAATTGACACCAGATCCGGTGACATTTGGGACATGGTTTGACCCCCTTAGGAACGTGCTATCATCATGAAACGTTCAGATCACTTACAACTCAATAGATTCTACCTTCCTGTAACGTTTCAGCCTGATTGGACCTTGTTTTCACACAAATGAACCCAGAATGATGTGAAATTGTGCTTCGTGCAACATAATTCTGGGTGCCATTTACAAACCATAAGTGCTTATGACTCCATTCCTTTTTGTGGTTGTAGGGGCTGTTGATTGGAGTACATTAAAACAAACCTGATCTCTCTAGGACATTCAGAAGCCAAGTTATAATCCCACAAATGTGTAACTGGACTACTTCTTTAAAGTGACACCAGATCCGGTGACCTTTGGGACATGGTTTGACCCCCTTAGGAAAGTGCTATCATCATGAAACGTTCAGATCACTTACAACTCAATAGATTCTACCTTCCTGTAACGTTTCAGCCTGATTGGACCTTGTTTTCACACAAATGAACCCAGAATGATGTGAAATTGTGCTTCGTGCAACATAATTCTGGGTGCCATTTAAAAACCATAAGTGCTAATGTCTCCATTCCTTTTTGTGGTTGTAGGGGCTGTTGATTGGAGTACACTAAAACAAACCTGATCTCTCTAGGAAATTCAGAAGCCAAGTTATAAGCCCACAAATGTGTAACTGGACTACTTCTTTAAATTGACACCAGATCCGGTGACCTTTGGGACATGGTTTGACCCCCTTTGGAAAGTGCTATCATCATGAAACGTTCAGATCACTTATAACTCAATAGATTCTACCTTCTTGTAGCGTTTCAGCCTGATTGGACCTTGTTTTCACACAAATGGACCCAGAATGATGTGAAATTGTGCTTCGTGCAACATAATTCTGGGTGTCATTTACAAACCATAAGTGCTAATGACTCCATTCCTTTTTGTGGTTGTAGGGGCTGTTGATTGGAGTACATTAAAACAAACCTGATCTCTCTAGGACATTCAGAAGCCAAGTTATAAGCCCACAAATGTGTAACTGGACTACTTTAAATTGACACCAGATCCGGTGACCTTTGGGACATGGTTTGACCCCCTTAGGTAAGTGCTATCATCATGAAACGTTCAGATCACTTACAACTCAATAGATTCTACCTTCCTGTAACGTTTCAGCCTGATTGGACCTTGTTTTCACACAAATGAACCCAGAATGATGTGAAATTGTGCTTCGTGCAACATAATTCTGGGTGCCATTTACAAACCATAAGTGCTTATGACTCCATTCCTTTTTGTGGTTGTAGGGGCTGTTGATTGGAGTACACTAAAACAAACCTGATCTCTCTAGGACATTCAGAAGCCAAGTTATAAGCCCACAAATGTGTAACTGGACTACTTCTTTAAATTGACACCAGATCCGGTGACCTTTGGGACATGGTTTGACCCCCTTAGGAAAGTGCTATCATCATGAAACGTTCAGATCACTTACAACTCAATAGATTCTACCTTCTTGTAGCGTTTCAGCCTGATTGGACCTTGTTTTCACACAAATGGACCCAGAATGATGTAAAATTGTGCTTCGTGCAACATAATTCTGGGTGCCATTTACAAACCATAAGTGCTAATGACTCCATTCCTTTTTATGGTTGTAGGGGCTGTTGATTGGAGTACATTAAAACAAACCTGATCTCTCTAGGACATTCAGAAGCCAAGTTATAAGCCCACAAATGTGTAACTGGACTACTTTAAATTGACACCAGATCCGGTGACATTTGGGACATGGTTTGACCCCCTTAGGAAAGTGCTATCATCATGAAACGTTCAGATCACTTACAACTCAATAGATTCTACCTTCCTGTAACGTTTCAGCCTGATTGGACCTTGTTTTCACACAAATGAACCCAGAATGATGTGAAATTGTGCTTCGTGCAACATAATTCTGGGTGCCATTTACAAACCATAAGTGCTTATGACTCCATTCCTTTTTGTGGTTGTAGGGGCTGTTGATTGGAGTACATTAAAACAAACCTGATCTCTCTAGGACATTCAGAAGCCAAGTTATAAGCCCACAAATGTGTAACTGGACTACTTCTTTAAATTGACACCAGATCCGGTGACCTTTGGGACATGGTTTGACCCCCTTAGGAAAGTGCTATCATCATGAAACGTTCAGATCACTTACAACTCAATAGATTCTACCTTCCTGTAACGTTTCCGCCTGATTGGACCTTGTTTTCACACAAATGAACCCAGAATGATGTGAAATTGTGCTTCGTTCAACATAATTCTGGGTGCCATTTACAAAGCATAAGTGCTAATGACTCCATTCCTTTTTGTGGTTGTAGGGGCTGTTGATTGGAGTATACTAAAACAAACCTGATCTCTCTAGGACATTCAGAAACCAAGTTATAAGCCCACAAATGTGTAACTGGACTACTTCTTTAAATTGACACCAGATCAGGTGACCTTTGGGACATGGTTTGACCCCCTTAGGAAAGTGCTATCATCATGAAACGTTCAGATCACTTACAACTCAATAGATTCTACCTTCCTGTAACGTTTCAGCCTGATTGGACCTTGTTTTCACACAAATGGACCCAGAATGATGTGAAATTGTGCTTCGTGCAACATAATTCTGGGTGCCATTTAAAAACCATACGTGCTAATGACTCCATTCCTTTTTGTGGTTGTAGGGGCTGTTGATTGGAGTATACTAAAACAAACCTGATCTCTCAGGGACATTCAGAAGCCAAGTTATAAGCCCACAAATGTGTAACTGGACTACTTCTTTAAATTGACACCAGATCCGGTGACCTTTGGGACATGGTTTGACCCCCTTAGGAAAGTGCTATCATCATGAAATGGTCAGATCACTTACAACTCAATAGATTCTACCTTCCTGTAACGTTTCAGCCTGAATGGACCTTGTTTTCACACAAATGAACCCAGAATGATGTGAAATTGTGCTTCGTGCAACATAATTCTGGGTGCCATTTACAAACCATAAGTGCTAATGACTCCATTCCTTTTTGTGGTTGTAGGGGCTGTTGATTGGAGTACACTAAAACAAACCTAACCTCTCTAGGACATTCAGAAGCCAAGTTATAAGCCCACAAAGGTGTAACTGGACTATTCTTTAAAGTGACACAAGGCCCGGTGACCTTTGGGACATGGTTTGACCCCCTTAGGAAAGTGCTATCATCATGAAACGTTCAGATCACTTACAACTCAGTAGATTCTACCTTCCTGTAACGTTTCAGCCTGATTGGACCTTGTTTTCACACAAATGAACCCAGAATGATGTGAAATTGTGCTTTGTGCAACATAATTCTGGGTGCCATTTACAAACCATAAGTGCTAATGACTCCATTCCTTTTTGTGGTTGTAGGAGCTGTTGATTGGAGTACCCTAAAACAAACCTGATCTCTCTAGGACATTCAGAAGCCAAGTTATAAGCCCACAAATGTGTAACTGGACTACTTCTTTAAATTGACACCAGATCCGGTGACATTATGGACATGGTTTGACCCCCTTAGGAAAGTGCTATCATCATGAAACATTCAGATCACTTACATCTCAATAGATTCTACCTTCCTGTAACGTTTCAGCCTGATTGGACCTTGTTTTCACACAAATGGACCCAGAATGATGTGAAATTGTGCTTCGTGCAACATAATTCTGGGTGCCATTTAAAAACCATAAGTGCTAATGACTCCATTCCTTTTTGTGGTTGTAGGGGCTGTTGATTGGAGTACACTAAAACAAACCTGATCTCTCTAGGACATTCAGAAGCCAAGTTATAAGCCCACAAATGTGTAACTGGACTACTTCTTTAAATTGACACCAGATCCGGTGACCTTTGGGACATGGTTTGACCCCCTTAGGAAAGTGCTATCATCATGAAACGTTCAGATCACTTACAACTCAATAGATTCTACCTTCTTGTAGCGTTTCAGCCTGATTGGACCTTGTATTCACACAGATGGACCCAGAATGATGTAAAATTGTGCTTCGTGCAACATAATTCTGGGTGCCATTTACAAACCATAAGTGCTAATGACTCCATTCCTTTTTGTGGTTGTAGGGGCTGTTGATTGGAGTACATTAAAACAAACCTGATCTCTCTAGGACATTCAGAAGCCAAGTTATAAGCCCACAAATGTGTAACTGGACTACTTTAAATTTACACCAGATCCGGTGACATTTGGGACATGGTTTGACCCCCTTAGGAAAGTGCTATCATCATGAAACGTTCAGATCACTTACAACTCAATAGATTCTACCTTCCTGTAACGTTTCAGCCTGATTGGACCTTGTTTTCACACAAATGAACCCAGAATGATGTGAAATTGTGCTTCGTGCAACATAATTCTGGGTGCCATTTACAAACCATAAGTGCTTATGACTCCATTCCTTTTTGTGGTTGTAGGGGCTGTTGATTGGAGTACATTAAAACAAACCTGATCTCTCTAGGACATTCAGAAGCCAAGTTATAAGCCCACAAATGTGTAACTGGACTACTTCTTTAAATTGACACCAGATCCGGTGACCTTTGGGACATGGTTTGACCCCCTTAGGAAAGTGCTATCATCATGAAACGTTCAGATCACTTACAACTCAATAGATTCTACCTTCCTGTAACGTTTCCGCCTGATTGGACCTTGTTTTCACACAAATGAACCCAGAATGATGTGAAATTGTGCTTCGTTCAACATAATTCTGGGTGCCATTTACAAAGCATAAGTGCTAATGACTCCATTCCTTTTTGTGGTTGTAGGGGCTGTTGATTGGAGTATACTAAAACAAACCTGATCTCTCTAGGACATTCAGAAACCAAGTTATAAGCCCACAAATGTGTAACTGGACTACTTCTTTAAATTGACACCAGATCAGGTGACCTTTGGGACATGGTTTGACCCCCTTAGGAAAGTGCTTTCATCATGAAACGTTCAGATCACTTACAACTCAATAGATTCTACCTTCCTGTAACGTTTCAGCCTGATTGGACCTTGTTTTCACACAAATGGACCCAGAATGATGTGAAATTGTGCTTCGTGCAACATAATTCTGGGTGCCATTTAAAAACCATACGTGCTAATGACTCCATTCCTTTTTGTGGTTGTAGGGGCTGTTGATTGGAGTATACTAAAACAAACCTGATCTCTCAGGGACATTCAGAAGCCAAGTTATAAGCCCACAAATGTGTAACTGGACTACTTCTTTAAATTGACAACAGATCCGGTGACCTTTGGGACATTTTTTGACCCCCTTAGGAAAGTGCTATCATCATGAAACGTTCAGATCACTTACAACTCAATAGATTATACCTTCCTGTAACGTTTCAGCCTGATTGGACCTTGTTTTCACACAAATGGACCCAGAATGATGTGAAATTGTGCTTCGTGCAACATAATTCTGGGTGCCATTTACAAACCATAAGTGCTAATGACTCCATTCCTTTTTGTGGTTGTAGGGGCTGTTGATTGGAGTACCCTAAAACAAACCTGACCTCTCTAGGACATTCAGAAGCCAAGTTATAAGCCCACAAAGGTGTAACTGGACTACTTCTTTAAAGTGACACCAGGCCCGGTGACCTTTTGAACATGGTTTGACCCCTTATAGGAATGTGCGATCATCATGAAACGTTCAGATCACTTACAACTCAATAGATTCTACCTTCTTGTAATGTTTCAGCCTGATTGGACCTTGTTTTCACACAAATGGACCCAGAATGATGTGAAATTGTGCTTCGTGCAACATAATTCTGGGTGCCATTTAAAAACCATAAGTGCTAATGACTCCATTCCTTCTTGTGGTTGTAGGGGCTGTTGATTGGAGTACACTAAAACAAACCTGATCTCTCTAGGACATTCAGAAGCCAAGTTATAAGCCCACAAATGTGTAACTGGACTACTTCTTTAAATTGACACCGGATCCGGTGACCTTTGGAACATGGTTTGACCCCCTTAGGAAAGTGCTATCATCATGAAACGTTCATATCACTTACAACTCAATAGATTCTACCTTCTTGTAGCGTTTCAGCCTGATTGGACCTTGTTTTCACACAAATGGACCCAGAATGATGTAAAATTGTGCTTCGTGCAACATAATTCTGGGTGCCATTTACAAACCATAAGTGCTAATGACTCCATTCCTTTTTGTGGTTGTAGGGGCTGTTGATTGGAGTACATTAAAACAAACCTGATCTCTCTAGGACATTCAGAAGCCAAGTTATAAGCCCACAAATGTGGAACTGGACTACTTTAAATTGACACCAGATCCGGTGACATTTGGGACATGGTTTGACCCCCTTAGGAAAGTGCTATCATCATGAAACGTTCAGATCACTTACAACTCAATATATTCTACCTTCCTGTAACGTTTCCGCCTGATTGGACCTTGTTTTCACACAAATGAACCCAGAATGATGTGAAATTGTGCTTCGTTCAACATAATTCTGGGTGCCATTTACAAAGCATAAGTGCTAATGACTCCATTCCTTTTTGTGGTTGTAGGGGCTGTTGATTGGAGTATACTAAAACAAACCTGATCTCTCTAGGACATTCAGAAACCAAGTTATAAGCCCACAAATGTGTAACTGGACTACTTCTTTAAATTGACAACAGATCAGGTGACCTTTAGGACATGGTTTGACCCCCTTAGGAAAGTGCTATCATCATGAAACGTTCAGATCACTTACAACTCAATAGATTCTACCTTCCTGTAACGTTTCAGCCTGACTGGACCTTGTTTTCACACAAATGGACCCAGAATGATGTGAAATTGTGCTTCGTGCAACAAAATTCTGGGTGCCATTTAAAAACCATACGTGCTAATGACTCCATTCCTTTTTGTGGTTGTAGGGGCTGTTGATTGGAGTATACTAAAACAAACCTGATCTCTCAGGGACATTCAGAAGCCAAGTTATAAGCCCACAAATGTGTAACTGGACTACTTCTTTAAATTGACACCAGATCCGGTGACCTTTGGGACATGGTTTGACCCCCTTAGGAAAGTGCTATCATCATGAAACGTTCAGATCACTTACAACTCAATAGATTCTACCTTCCTGTAACGTTTCAGCCTGATTGGACCTTGTTTTCACACAAATGGACCCAGAATGATGTGAAATTGTGCTTCGTGCAACATAATTCTGGGTGCCATTTACAAACCATAAGTGCTAATGTCTCCATTCCTTTTTGTGGTTGTAGGGGCTGTTGATTGGAGTACCCTAAAACAAACCTGACCTCTCTAGGACATTCAGAAGCCAAGTTATAAGCCCACAAAGGTGTAACTAGACTACTTCTTTAAAGTGACACCAGGCCCGGTGACCTTTTGGACATGGTTTGACCCCTTATAGGAATGTGCGATCATCATGAAACGTTCAGATCACTTACAACTCAATAGATTCTACCTTCTTGTAACGTTTCAGCCTGATTGGACCTTGTTTTCACACAAATGGACCCAGAATGATGTTAAATTGTACTTCGTGCAACATAATTCTCGGTGCCATTTACAAACCATAAGTGCTAATGACTCCAATCCTTTTTGTGGTTGTAGGGGCTGTTTGTTGGAGTACACTAAAACAAACCTGACCTCTCTAGGACATTCAGAAGCCAAGTTATAAGCCCACAAATGTGTAACTGGACTACTTCTTTAAATTGACACCAGATCCGGTGACCTTTGGGACATGGTTGACCCCCTTAGGAAAGTGCTATCATCATGAAATGTTCAGATCACTTACAACTCAATAGATTCTACCTTCCTGTAACGTTTCAGCCTGAATGGACCTTGTTTTCACACAAATGAACCCAGAATGATGTGAAATTGTGCTTCGTGCAACATAATTCTGGGTGCCATTTAGTAACCATAAGTGCTAATGACTCCATTCCTTTTTGTGGTTGTAGGGGCTGTTGATTGGAGTACACTAAAACAAACCTAACCTCTCTAGGACATTCAGAAGCCAAGTTATAAGCCCACAAAGGTGTAACTGGACTATTCTTTAAAGTGACACAAGGCCCGGTGACCTTTGGGACATGGTTTTACCCCCTATAGGAATGTGCGATCATCTTGAAACGTTCAGATCACTTACAACTCAATAGATTCTACCTTCTTGTAGCGTTTCAGCCTGATTGGACATTGTTTTCACACAAATGGACCCAGAATGATCTGAAATTGTGCTTCGTGCAACATAATTCTGGGTGCCATTTACAAAGCATAAGTGCTAATGACTCCATTCCTTTTTGTGGTTGTAGGGGCTGTTGATTGGAGTACATTAAAACAAACCTGATCTCTCTAGGACATTCAGAAGCCAAGTTATAAGCCCACAAATGTGGAACTGGACTACTTTAAATTGACACCAGATCCGGTGACATTTGGGACATGGTTTGACCCCCTTAGGAAAGTGCTATCATCATGAAACGTTCAGATCACTTACAACTCAATATATTCTACCTTCCTGTAACGTTTCCGCCTGATTGGTCCTTGTTTTCACACAAATGAACCCAGAATGATGTGAAATTGTGCTTCGTTCAACATAATTCTGGGTGCCATTTACAAAGCATAAGTGCTAATGACTCCATTCCTTTTTGTGGTTGTAGGGGCTGTTGATTGGAGTATACTAAAACAAACCTGATCTCTCTAGGACATTCAGAAACCAAGTTATAAGCCCACAAATGTGTAACTGGACTACTTCTTTAAATTGACACCAGATCAGGTGACCTTTAGGACATGGTTTGACCCCCTTAGGAAAGTGCTATCATCATGAAACGTTCAGATCACTTACAACTCAATAGATTCTACCTTCCTGTAACGTTTCAGCCTGATTGGACCTTGTTTTCACAAAAATGGACCCAGAATGATGTGAAATTGTGCTTCGTGCAACATAATTCTGGGTGCCATTTAAAAACCATACGTGCTAATGACTCCATTCCTTTTTGTGGTTGTAGGGGCTGTTGATTGGAGTATACTAAAACAAACCTGATCTCTCAGGGACATTCAGAAGCCAAGTTATAAGCCCACAAATGTGTAACTGGACTACTTCTTTAAATTGACACCAGATCCGGTGACCTTTGGGACATGGTTGACCCCCTTAGGAAAGTGCTATCATCATGAAATGTTCAGATCACTTACAACTCAATAGATTCTACCTTCCTGTAACGTTTCAGCCTGAATGGACCTTGTTTTCACACAAATGAACCCAGAATGATGTGAAATTGTGCTTCGTGCAACATAATTCTGGGTGCCATTTACAAACCATAAGTGCTAATGACTCCATTCCTTTTTGTGGTTGTAGGGGCTGTTGATTGGAGTACACTAAAACAAACCTAACCTCTCTAGGACATTCAGAAGCCAAGTTATAAGCCCACAAAGGTGTAACTGGACTATTCTTTAAAGTGACACAAGGCCCGGTGACCTTTGGGACATGGTTTTACCCCCTATAGGAATGTGCGATCATCTTGAAACGTTCAGATCACTTACAACTCAATAGATTCTACCTTCTTGTAGCGTTTCAGCCTGATTGGACATTGTTTTCACACAAATGGACCCAGAATGATCTGAAATTGTGCTTCGTGCAACATAATTCTGGGTGCCATTTACAAAGCATAAGTGCTAATGACTCCATTCCTTTTTGTGGTTGTAGGGGCTGTTGATTGGAGTACATTAAAACAAACCTGATCTCTCTAGGACATTCAGAAGCCAAGTTATAAGCCCACAAATGTGGAACTGGACTACTTTAAATTGACACCAGATCCGGTGACATTTGGGACATGGTTTGACCCCCTTAGGAAAGTGCTATCATCATGAAACGTTCAGATCACTTACAACTCAATATATTCTACCTTCCTGTAACGTTTCCGCCTGATTGGACCTTGTTTTCACACAAATGAACCCAGAATGATGTGAAATTGTGCTTCGTTCAACATAATTCTGGGTGCCATTTACAAAGCATAAGTGCTAATGACTCCATTCCTTTTTGTGGTTGTAGGGGCTGTTGATTGGAGTATACTAAAACAAACCTGATCTCTCTAGGACATTCAGAAACCAAGTTATAAGCCCACAAATGTGTAACTGGACTACTTCTTTAAATTGACACCAGATCAGGTGACCTTTAGGACATGGTTTGACCCCCTTAGGAAAGTGCTATCATCATGAAACGTTCAGATCACTTACAACTCAATAGATTCTCCCTTCCTGTAACGTTTCAGCCTGATTGGACCTTGTTTTCACACAAATGGACCCAGAATGATGTGAAATTGTGCTTCGTGCAACATAATTCTGGGTGCCATTTAAAAACCATACGTGCTAATGACTCCATTCCTTTTTGTGGTTGTAGGGGCTGTTGATTGGAGTATACTAAAACAAACCTGATCTCTCAGGGACATTCAGAAGCCAAGTTATAAGCCCACAAATGTGTAACTGGACTACTTCTTTAAATTGACACCAGATCCGGTGACCTTTGGGACATGGTTTGACCCCCTTAGGAAAGTGCTATCATCATGAAACGTTCAGATCACTTACAACTCAATAGATTCTACCTTCCTGTAACGTTTCAGCCTGATTGGACCTTGTTTTCACACAAATGGACCCAGAATGATGTGAAATTGTGCTTCGTGCAACATAATTCTGGGTGCCATTTACAAACCATAAGTGCTAATGTCTCCATTCCTTTTTGTGGTTGTAGGGGCTGTTGATTGGAGTACCCTAAAACAAACCTGACCTCTCTAGGACATTCAGAAGCCAAGTTATAAGCCCACAAAGGTGTAACTGGACTACTTCTTTAAAGTGACACCAGGCCCGGTGACCTTTTGGACATGGTTTGACCCCTTATAGGAATGTGCGATCATCATGAAACGTTCAGATCACTTACAACTCAATAGATTCTACCTTCTTGTAACGTTTCAGCCTGATTGGACCTTGTTTTCACACAAATGGACCCAGAATGATGTTAAATTGTACTTCGTGCAACATAATTCTCGGTGCCATTTACAAACCATAAGTGCTAATGACTCCAATCCTTTTTGTGGTTGTAGGGGCTGTTTGTTGGAGTACACTAAAACAAACCTGACCTCTCTAGGACATTCAGAAGCCAAGTTATAAGCCCACAAATGTGTAACTGGACTACTTCTTTAAATTGACACCAGATCCGGTGACCTTTGGGACATGGTTGACCCCCTTAGGAAAGTGCTATCATCATGAAATGTTCAGATCACTTACAACTCAATAGATTCTACCTTCCTGTAACGTTTCAGCCTGAATGGACCTTGTTTTCACACAAATGAACCCAGAATGATGTGAAATTGTGCTTCGTGCAACATAATTCTGGGTGCCATTTACAAACCATAAGTGCTAATGACTCCATTCCTTTTTGTGGTTGTAGGGGCTGTTGATTGGAGTACACTAAAACAAACCTGACCTCTCTAGGACATTCAGAAGCCAAGTTATAAGCCCACAAAGGTGTAACTGGACTATTCTTTAAAGTGACACAAGGCCCGGTGACCTTTGGGACATGGTTTTACCCCCTATAGGAATGTGCGATCATCTTGAAACGTTCAGATCACTTACAACTCAATAGATTCTACCTTCTTGTAGCGTTTCAGCCTGATTGGACATTGTTTTCACACAAATGGACCCAGAATGATCTGAAATTGTGCTTCGTGCAACATAATTCTGGGTGCCATTTACAAAGCATAAGTGCTAATGACTCCATTCCTTTTTGTGGTTGTAGGGGCTGTTGATTGGAGTACAGTAAAACAAACCTGATCTCTCTAGGACATTCAGAAGCCAAGTTATAAGCCCACAAATGTGTAACTGGACTACTTCTTTAAATTGACACCAGATCCGGTGACCTTTGGGACATGGTTTGACCCCCTTAGGAAAGTGCTATCATCATGAAACATTCAGATCACTTACATCTCAATAGATTCTACCTTCCTGTAACGTTTCAGCCTGATTGGACCTTGTTTTCACACAAATGGACCCAGAATGATGTGAAATTGTGCTTCGTGCAACATAATTCTGGGTGCCATTTAAAAACCATAAGTGCTAATGACTCCATTCCTTTTTGTGGTTGTAGGGGCTGTTGATTGGAGTACAGTAAAACAAACCTGATCTCTCTAGGACATTCAGAAGCCAAGTTATGAGCCCACAAATGTGTAACTGGACTACTTCTTTAAATTGACACCAGATCCGGTGACATTTGGGACATGGTTTGACCCCCTTAGGAAAGTGCTATCATCATGAAACGTTCAGATCACTTACAACTCAGTAGATTCTACCTTCCTGTAACGTTTCAGCCTGATTGGACCTTGTTTTCACACAAATGAACCCAGAATGATGTGAAATTGTGCTTTGTGCAACATAATTCTGGGTGCCATTTACAAACCATAAGTGCTAATGACTCCATCCCTTTTTGTGGTTGTAGGAGCTGTTAATTGGAGTACCCTAAAACAAACCTGATCTCTCTAGGACATTCAGAAGCCAAGTTATAAGCCCACAAATGTGTAACTGGACTACTTCTTTAAATTGACACCAGATCCGGTGACATTTGGGACATGGTTTGACCCCCTTAGGAAAGTGCTATCATCATGAAACGTTAAGATCACTTACAACTCAATAGATTCTACCTTCCTGTAACGTTTCAGACTGATTGGACCTTGTTTTCACACAAATGAACCCAGAATGATGTGAAATTGTGCTTCGTGCAACATAATTCTGGGTGCCATTTAAAAACCATAAGTGCTAATGTCTCCATTCCTTTTTGTGGTTGTAGGGGCTGTTGATTGGAGTACACTAAAACAAACCTGACCTCTCTAGGACATTCAGAAGCCAAGTTATAAGCCCACAAATGTGTAACTGGACTACTTCTTTAAAGTGACACCAGATCCGGTGACCTTTGGGACATGGTTTGACCCCCTTAGGAAAGTGCTATCATCATGAAACGTTCAGATCACTTACAACTCAATAGATTCTACCTTCCTGTAACATTTCATCCTGATTGGACCTTGTTTTCACACAAATGAACCCAGAATGATGTGAAATTGTGCTTCGTGCAACATAATTCTGGGTGCCATTTACAAACCATAAGTGCTAATGACTCCATTCCTTTTGTGGTTGTAGGGGCTGTTGATTGGAGTACACTAAAACAAACCTAACCTCTCTAGGACATTCAGAAGCCAAGTTATAAGCCCACAAAGGTGTAACTGGACTATTCTTTAAAGTGACACAAGGCCCGGTGACCTTTGGGACATGGTTTTACCCCCTATAGGAATGTGCGATCATCTTGAAACGTTCAGATCACTTACAACTCAATAGATTCTACCTTCTTGTAGCGTTTCAGCCTGATTGGACATTGTTTTCACACAAATGGACCCAGAATGATCTGAAATTGTGCTTCGTGCAACATAATTCTGGGTGCCATTTACAAAGCATAAGTGCTAATGACTCCATTCCTTTTTGTGGTTGTAGGGGCTGTTGATTGGAGTACAGTAAAACAAACCTGATCTCTCTAGGACATTCAGAAGCCAAGTTATAAGCCCACAAATGTGTAACTGGACTACTTCTTTAAATTGACACCAGATCCGGTGACCTTTGGGACATGGTTTGACCCCCTTAGGAAAGTGCTATCATCATGAAACATTCAGATCACTTACATCTCAATAGATTCTACCTTCCTGTAACGTTTCAGCCTGATTGGACCTTGTTTTCACACAAATGGACCCAGAATGATGTGAAATTGTGCTTCGTGCAACATAATTCTGGGTGCCATTTAAAAACCATAAGTGCTAATGACTCCATTCCTTTTTGTGGTTGTAGGGGCTGTTGATTGGAGTACAGTAAAACAAACCTGATCTCTCTAGGACATTCAGAAGCCAAGTTATGAGCCCACAAATGTATAACTGGACTACTTCTTTAAATTGACACCAGATCCGGTGACATTTGGGACATGGTTTGACCCCCTTAGGAAAGTGCTATCATCATGAAACGTTCAGATCACTTACAACTCAGTAGATTCTACCTTCCTGTAACGTTTCAGCCTGATTGGACCTTGTTTTCACACAAATGAACCCAGAATGATGTGAAATTGTGCTTTGTGCAACATAATTCTGGGTGCCATTTACAAACCATAAGTGCTAATGACTCCATCCCTTTTTGTGGTTGTAGGAGCTGTTAATTGGAGTACCCTAAAACAAACCTGATCTCTCTAGGACATTCAGAAGCCAAGTTATAAGCCCACAAATGTGTAACTGGACAACTTCTTTAAATTGACACCAGATCCGGTGACATTTGGGACATGGTTTGACCCCCTTAGGAAAGTGCTATCATCATGAAACGTTAAGATCACTTACAACTCAATAGATTCTACCTTCCTGTAACGTTTCAGACTGATTGGACCTTGTTTTCACACAAATGAACCCAGAATGATGTGAAATTGTGCTTCGTGCAACATAATTCTGGTTGCCATTTAAAAACCATAAGTGCTAATGTCTCCATTCCTTTTTGTGGTTGTAGGGGCTGTTGATTGGAGTACACTAAAACAAACCTGACCTCTCTAGGACATTCAGAAGCCAAGTTATAAGCCCACAAATGTGTAACTGGACTACTTCTTTAAAGTGACACCAGATCCGGTGACCTTTGGGACATGGTTTGACCCCCTTAGGAAAGTGCTATCATCATGAAACGTTCAGATCACTTACAACTCAATAGATTCTACCTTCCTGTAACATTTCATCCTGATTGGACCTTGTTTTCACACAAATGAACCCAGAATGATGTGAAATTGTGCTTCGTGCAACATAATTCTGGATGCCATTTACAAACCATAAGTGCTAATGACTCCATTCCTTTTGTGGTTGTAGGGGCTTTTGATTGGAGTACACTAAAACAAACCTAACCTCTCTAGGACAATCAGAAGCCAAGTTATAAGCCCACAAATGTGTAACTGAACTACTTCTTTAAATTGACACCTGATCCGGTGACCTTTGGGACATGGTTTGACCCCCTTAGGAAAGTGCTATCATGATGAAACGTTCAGATCACTTACAACTCAATAGATTCTACCTTCCTGTAACGTTTCAGCCTGATTGGACCTTGTTTTAACACAAATGGACCCAGAATGATGTGAAATTGTGCTTCGTGCAACATAATTCTGGGTGCCATTTACAAACCATAAGTGCTAATGACTCCATTCCTTTTTGTGGTTGTAGGGGCTTTTGATTGGAGTACACTAAAACAAACCTAACCTCTCTAGGACATTCAGAAGCCAAGTTATAAGCCCACAAAGGTGTAACTGGACTACATCTTTAAAGTGACACCAGGCCCGGTGACCTTTGGGACATGGTTTTACCCCCTATAGGAATGTGCGATCATCTTGAAACGTTCAGATCACTTACAACTCCATAGAGTCTACCTTCTTGTAGCGTTTCAGTCTGATTGGACATTGTTTTCACACAAATGGACCCAGAATGATCTGAAATTGTGCTTCGTGCAACATAATTCTGGGTGCCATTTACAAAGCATAAGTGCTAATGACTCCATTCCTTTTTGTGGTTGTAGGGGCTGTTGATTGGAGTACATTAAAACAAACCTGATCTCTCTAGGACATTCAGAAGCCAAGTTATAAGCCCACAAATGTGTAACTGGACTACTTCTTTAAATTGACACCAGATCTGGTGACCTTTGGGACATGGTTTTACCCCCTTAGGAAAGTGCTATCATCATGAAACGTTCAGATCACTTACAACTCAATAGATTCTACCTTCCTGTAACGTTTCAGCCTGATTGGACCTTGTTTTCACACAAATGAACCCAGAATGATGTGAAATTGTGCTTCGTGCAACATAATTCTGGGTGCCATTTAAAAACCATAAGTGCTAATGACTCCATTCCTTTTTGTGGTTGTAGGAGCTGTTGATTGGAGTACCCTAAAACAAACCTGATCTCTCTAGGACATTCAGAAGCCAAGTTATAAGCCCACAAATGTGTAACTGGACTACTTCTTTAAATTGACACCAGATCTGGTGACATTTGGGACATGGTTTGACCCCCTTAGGAAAGTGCTATCATCATGAAACGTTAAGATCACTTACAACTCAATAGATTCTACCTTCCTGTAACGTTTCAGCCTGATTGGACCTTGTTTTCACACAAATGAACCCAGAATGATGTGAAATTGTGCTTCGTGCAACATAATTCTGGGTGCCATTTAAAAACCATAAGTGCTAATGTCTCCATTCCTTTTTGTGGTTGTAGGGGCTGTTGATTGGAGTACACTAAAACAAACCTGACCTCTCTAGGACATTCAGAAGCCAAGTTATAAGCCCACAAATGTGTAACTGGACTACTTCTTTAAAGTGACACCAGATCCGGTGACCTTTGGGACATGGTTTGACCCCCTTAGGAAAGTGCTATCATCATGAAACAATCAGATCACTTACAACTCAATAGATTCTACCTTCCTGTAACGTTTCAGCCTGATTGGACCTTGTTTTCACACAAATGAACCCAGAATGATGTGAAATTGTGCTTCGTGCAACATAATTCTGGGTGCCATTTACAAACCATAAGTGCTAATCACTCCATTCCTTTTTGTGGTTGTAGGGGCTTTTGATTGGAGTACACTAAAACAAACCTAACCTCTCTAGGACATTCAGAAGCCAAGTTATAAGCCCACAAAGGTGTAACTGGACTACATCTTTAAAGTGACACCAGGCCCGGTGACCTTTGGGACATGGTTTTACCCCCTATAGGAATGTGCGATCATCTTGAAACGTTCAGATCACTTACAACTCAATAGATTCTACCTTCTTGTAGCGTTTCAGCCTGATTGGACCTTGTTTTCACACAAATGGACACAGAATGATGTGAAATTGTGCTTCGTGCAACATAATTCTGGGTGCCATTTACAAACCATAAGTGCTAATGACTCCATTCCTTTTTGTGGTTGTAGGGGCTGTTGATTGGAGTACACTAAAACAAACCTGATCTCTCTAGGACATTCAGAAGCCAAGTTATAAGCCCACAAATGTGTAACTGGACTACTTCTTTAAATTGACACCTGATCCGGTGACCTTTGGGACATGGTTTGACCCCCTTAGGAAAGTGCTATCATCATGAAACGTTCAGATCACTTACAACTCAGTAGATTCTACCTTCCTGTAACGTTTCAGCCTGATTGGACCTTGTTTTCACACAAATGGACACAGAATGATGTGAAATTGTGCTTCGTGCAACATAATTCTGGGTGCCATTTACAAACCATAAGTGCTAATGACTCCATTCCTTTTTGTGGTTGTAGGGGCTGTTGATTGGAGTACACTAAAACAAACCTGATCGCTCTAGGACATTCAGAAGCCAAGTTATAAGCCCACAAATGTGTAACTGGACTACTTCTTTAAATTGACACCTGATCCGGTGACCTTTGGGACATGGTTTGACCACCTTAGGAAAGTGCTATCATGATGAAACGTTCAGATCACTTACAACTCAATAGATTCTACCTTCCTGTAACGTTTCAGCCTGATTGGACCTTGTTTTCACACAAATGAAGCCAGAATGATGTGAAATTGTGCTTCGTGCAACATAATTCTGGGTGCCATTTAAAAACCATAAGTGCTAATGTCTCCATTCCTTTTTGTGGTTGTAGGGGCTGTTCATTGGAGTACACTAAAACAAACCTGATCGCTCTAGGACATTCAGAAGCCAAGTTATAAGCCCACAAATGTGTAACTGGACAACTTCTTTAAATTGACACCAGATCCGGTGACCTTTGGGACATGGTTTGACCCCCTTAGGAAAGTGCTATCATCATGAAATGTTCAGATCACTTACAACTCAATAGATTCTTCCTTCCTGTAACGTTTCAGCCTGATTGGACCTTGTTTTCACACAAATGAACCCAGAATGATGTGAAATTGTGCTTCATGCAACATAATTCTGGGTGCCATTTAAAAACCATAAGTGCTAATGACTCAGATCCTTTTTGTGGTTGTAGGGGCTGTTGATTGGAGTATACTAAAACAAACCTGATCTCTCTAGGACATTCAGAAGCCAAGTTAGAAGCCCACAAATGTGTAACTGGACTACTTCATTAAAGTGACACCAGATCCGGTGACCTTTGGGACATGGTTTGACCCCCTTAGGAAAGTGCTATCATCATGAAACGTTCAGATCACTTACAACTCAATAGATTCTACCTTCCTGTAACGTTTCAGCCTGATTGGACCTTGTTTTCACACAAATGAACGCAGAATGTTGTGAAATTGTGCTTCGTGCAACATAATTCTGGGTGCCATTAAAAAACCATAAGTGCTAATGACTCCATTCCTTTTTGTGGTTGTAGGGGCTGTTGATTGGAGTACACTAAAACAAACCTCATCGCTCCAGGACATTCAGAAGCCAAGTTATAAGCCCACAAATGTGTAACTGGACTACTTCTTTAAATTGACACCAGATCCGGTGACCTTTGGGACATGGTTTGACCCCCTTAGGAAAGTGCTATCATCATGAAATGTTCAGATCACTTACAACTCAATAGATTCTACCATCCTGTAACGTTTCAGCCTGATTGGACCTTGTTTTCACACAAATGAAACCAGAATGATGTGAAATTGTGCTTCGTGCAACATAATTCTGGGTGCCATTTACAAACCATAAGTGCTAATGACTCCATTCCTTTTTGTGGTTGTAGGGGCTGTTGATTGGAGTACACTAAAACAAACCTAACCTCTCTAGGACATTCAGAAGCCAAGTTATAAGCCCACAAAGGTGTAACTGGACTATTCTTTAAAGTGACACAAGGCCCGGTGACCTTTGGGACATGGTTTTACCCCCTATAGGAGTGTGCGATCATCTTGAAACGTTCAGATCACTTACAACTCAATAGATTCTACCTTCTTGTAGCGTTTCAGCCTGATTGGACATTGTTTTCACACAAATGGACCCAGAATGATGTGAAATTGTGCTTTGTGCAACATAATTCTGGGTGCCATTTACAAACCATAAGTGCTAATGACTCCATTCCTTTTTGTGGTTGTAGGGGCTGTTGATTGGAGTACATTAAAACAAACCTGATCTCTCTAGGACATTCAGAAGCCAAGTTATAAGCCCACAAATGTGTAACTGGACTACTTCTTTAAATTGACACCAGATCCGGTGACCTTTGGGACATGGTTTTACCCCCTTAGGAAAGTGCTATCATCATGAAACGTTCAGATCACTTACAACTCAATAGATTCTACCTTCCTGTAACGTTTCAGCCTGATTGGACCTTGTTTTCACACAAATGAACCCAGAATGATGTGAAATTGTGCTTCGTGCAACATAATTCTGGGTGCCATTTAAAAACCATAAGTGCTAATGACTCCATTCCTTTTTGTGGTTGTAGGAGCTGTTGATTGGAGTACCCTAAAACAAACCTGATCTCTCTAGGACATTCAGAAGCCAAGTTATAAGCCCACAAATGTGTAACTGGACTACTTCTTTAAATTGACACCAGATCCGGTGACATTTGGGACATGGTTTGACCCCCTTAGGAAAGTGCTATCATCATGAAACGTTAGGATCACTTACAACTCAATAGATTCTACCTTCCTGTAACGTTTCAGCCTGATTGGACCTTGTTTTCACACAAATGAACCCAGAATGATGTGAAATTGTGCTTCGTGCAACATAATTCTGGGTGCCATTTAAAAACCATAAGTGCTAATGTCTTCATTCCTTTTTGTGGTTGTAGGGGCTGTTGATTGGAGTACACTAAAACAAACCTGACCTCTCTAGGACATTCAGAAGCCAAGTTATAAGCCCACAAATGTGTAACTGGACTACTTCTTTAAAGTGACACCAGATCCGGTGACCTTTGCGACATGGTTTGACCCCCTTAGGAAAGTGCTATCATCATGAAACGTTCAGATCACTTACAACTCAATAGATTCTACCTTCCTGTAACGTTTCAGCCTGATTGGACCTTGTTTTCACACAAATGAACCCAGAATGATGTGAAATTGTGCTTCGTGCAACATAATTCTGGGTGCCATTTACAAACCATAAGTGCTAATGACTCCATTCCTTTTTGTGGTTGTAGGGGCTTTTGATTGGAGTACACTAAAACAAATCTAACCTCTCTAGGACATTCAGAAGCCAAGTTATAAGCCCACAAAGGTGTAACTGGACTACATCTTTAAAGTGACACCAGGCCCGGTGACCTTTGGGACATGGTTTTACCCCCTTAGGAATGTGCGATCATCTTGAAACGTTCAGATCACTTACAACTCAATAGATTCTACCTTCTTGTAGCGTTTCAGCCTGATTGGACCTTGTTTTCACACAAATGGACACAGAATGATGTGAAATTGTGCTTCGTGCAACATAATTCTGGGTGCCATTTACAAACCATAAGTGCTAATGACTCCATTCCTTTTTGTGGTTGTAGGAGCTGTTGATTGGAGTACCCTAAAACAAACCTGATCTCTCTAGGACGTTCAGAAGCCAAGTTATGAGCCCACAAATGTGTAACTGGACTACTTCTTTAAATTGACACCAGATCCGGTGACATTTGGGACATGGTTTGACCCCCTTAGGAAAGTGCTATCATCATGAAACGTTAAGATCACTTACAACTCAATAGATTCTACCTTCCTGTAACGTTTCAGCCTGATTGGACCTTGTTTTCACACAAATGAACCCAGAATGATGTGAAATTGTGCTTCGTGCAACATAATTCTGGGTGCCATTTAAAAACCATAAGTGCTAATGTCTCCATTCCTTTTTGTGGTTGTAGGGGCTGTTGATTGGAGTACACTAAAACAAACCTGACCTCTCTAGGACATTCAGAAGCCAAGTTATAAGCCCACAAATGTGTAACTGGACTACTTCTTTAAAGTGACACCAGATCCGGTGACCTTTGGGACATGGTTTGACCCCCTTAGGAAAGTGCTATCATCATGAAACGTTCAGATCACTTACAACTCAATAGATTCTACCTTCCTGTAATGTTTCAGCCTGATTGGACCTTGTTTTCACACAAATGAACCCAGAATGATGTGAAATTGTGCTTCGTGCAACATAATTCTGGGTGCCATTTACAAACCATAAGTGCTAATGACTCCATTCCTTTTTGTGGTTGTAGGGGCTTTTGATTGGAGTACACTAAAACAAACCTAACCTCTCTAGGACATTCAGAAGCCAAGTTATAAGCCCACAAAGGTGTAACTGGACTACATCTTTAAATTGACACCAGATCCGGTGACCTTTGGGACATGGTTTGACCCCCTTAGGAAAGTGCTATCATCATGAAACGTTCAGATCACTTACAACTTAATAGATTCTACCTTCCTGTAACGTTTCAGCCTGATTGGACCTTGTTTTCACACAAATGAACCCAGAATGATGTGAAATTGTGCTTCGTGCAACATAATTCTGGGTGCTATTTAAAAACCATAAGTGCTAATGACTCCGATCCTTTTTGTGGTTGTAGGGGCTGTTGATTGGAGTACACTAAAACAAACCTCATCGCTCCAGGACATTCAGAAGCCAAGTTATAAGCCCACAAATGTGTAACTGGACTACTTCTTTAAATTGACACCAGATCCGGTGACCTTTGGGACATGGTTTGACCCCCTTAGGAAAGTGCTATCATCATGAAATGTTCAGATCACTTACAACTCAATAGATTCTACCATCCTGTAACGTTTCAGCCTGATTGGACCTTGTTTTCACACAAATGAACCCAGAATGATGTGAAATTGTGCTTCGTGCAACATAATTCTGGGTGCCATTTACAAACCATAAGTGCTAATGACTCCATTCCTTTTTGTGGTTGTAGGGGCTGTTGATTGGAGTACACTAAAACAAACCTAACCTCTCTAGGACATTCAGAAGCCAAGTTATATGCCCACAAAGGTGTAACTGGACTATTCTTTAAAGTGACACAAGGCCCGGTGACCTTTGGGACATGGTTTTACCCCCTATAGGAATGTGCGATCATCTTGAAACGTTCAGATCACTTACAACTCAATAGATTCTACCTTCTTGTAGCGTTTCAGCCTGATTGGACATTGTTTTCACACAAATGGACCCAGAATGATCTGAAATTGTGCTTCGTGCAACATAATTCTGGGTGCCATTTACAAAGCATAAGTGCTAATGACTCCATTCCTTTTTGTGGTTGTAGGGGCTGTTGATTGGAGTACAGTAAAACAAACCTGATCTCTCTAGGACATTCAGAAGCCAAGTTATAAGCCCACAAATGTGTAACTGGACTACTTCTTCAAATTGACACCAGATCCGGTGACATTTGGGACATGGTTTGACCCCCTTAGGAAAGTGCTATCATCATGAAACGTTCAGATCACTTACAACTCAGTAGATTCTACCTTCCTGTAACGTTTCAGCCTGAATGGACCTTGTTTTCACACAAATGAACCCAGAATGATGTGAAATTGTGCTTTGTGCAACATAATTCTGGGTGCCATTTACAAACCATAAGTGCTAATGACTCCATTCCTTTTTGTGGTTGTAGGGGCTGTTGATTGGAGTACATTAAAACAAACCTGATCTCTCTAGGACATTCAGAAGCCAAGTTATAAGCCCACAAATGTGTAACTGGACTACTTCTTTAAATTGACACCAGATCCGGTGACCTTTGGGACATGGTTTTACCCCCTTAGGAAAGTGCTATCATCATGAAACGTTCAGATCACTTACAACTCAGTAGATTCTACCTTCCTGTAACGTTTCAGCCTGATTGGACCTTGTTTTCACACAAATGAACCCAGAATGATGTGAAATTGTGCTTCGTGCAACATAATTCTGGGTGCCATTTACAAACCATAAGTGCTAATGACTCCATTCCTTTTTGTGGTTGTAGGAGCTTTTGATTGGAGTACCCTAAAACAAACCTGATCTCTCTAGGACATTCAGAAGCCAAGTTATAAGCCCACAAATGTGTAACTGGACTACTTCTTTAAATTGACACCAGATCCGGTGACATTTGGGACATGGTTTGACCCCCTTAGGAAAGTGCTATCATCATGAAACGTTAGGATCACTTACAACTCAATAGATTCTACCTTCCTGTAACGTTTCAGCCTGATTGGACCTTGTTTTCACACAAATGAACCCAGAATGATGTGAAATTGTGCTTCGTGCAACATAATTCTGGGTGCCATTTAAAAACCATAAGTGCTAATGTCTCCATTCCTTTTTGTGGTTGTAGGGGCTGTTGATTGGAGTACACTAAAACAAACCTGACCTCTCTAGGGCATTCAGAAGCCAAGTTATAAGCCCACAAATGTGTAACTGGACTAATTCTTTAAAGTGACACCAGATCCGGTGACCTTTGGGACATGGTTTGACCCCCTTAGGAAAGTGCTATCATCATGAAACGTTCAGATCACTTACAACTCAATAGATTCTACCTTCCTGTAACGTTTCAGCCTGATTGGACCTTGTTTTCACACAAATGAACCCAGAATGATGTGAAATTGTGCTTCGTGCAACATAATTCTGGGTGCCATTTACAAACCATAAGTGCTAATGACTCCATTCCTTTTTGTGGTTGTAGGGGCTTTTGATTGGAGTACACTAAAACAAACCTGATCTCTCTAGGACATTCAGAAGCCAAGTTATAAGCCCACAAAGGTGTAACTGGACTACATCTTTAAAGTGACACCAGGCCCGGTGACCTTTGGGACATGGTTTTACCCCCTATAGGAATGTGCGATCATCTTGAAACGTTCAGATCACTTACAACTCAATAGATTCTACCTTCTTGTAGCGTTTCAGCCTGATTGGACCTTGTTTTCACACAAATGGACACAGAATGATGTGAAATTGTGCTTCGTGCAACATAATTCTGGGTGCCATTTACAAACCATAAGTGCTAATGACTCCATTCCTTTTTGTGGTTGTAGGGGCTGTTGATTGGAGTACACTAAAACAAACCTGATCTCTCTAGGACATTCAGAAGCCAAGTTATAAGCCCACAAATGTGTAACTGGACTACTTCTTTAAATTGACACCAGATCCGGTGACCTTTGGGACATGGTTTGACCCCCTTAGGAAAGTGCTATCATGATGAAACGTTCAGATCACTTACAACTCAATAGATTCTACCTTCCTGTAACGTTTCAGCCTGATTGGACCTTGTTTTCACACAAATGAACCCAGAATGATGTGAAATTGTGCTTCGTGCAACATAATTCTGGGTGCCATTTACAAACCATAAGTGCTAATAACTCCATTCCTTTTTGTGGTTGTAGGGGTTGTTGATTGGAGTACACTAAAACAAACCTAACCTCTCTAGGACATTCAGAAGCCAAGTTATAAGCCCACAAAGGTGTAACTGGACTATTCTTTAAAGTGACACAAGGCCCGGTGACCTTTGGGACATGGTTTTACCCCCTATAGAAATGTGCGATCATCTTGAAACAATCAGATCACTTACAACTCAATAGATTCTACCTTCTTGTAGCGTTTCAGCCTGATTGGACATTGTTTTCACACAAATGGACCCAGAATGATCTGAAATTGTGCTTCGTGCAACATAATTCTGGGTGCCATTTACAAAGCATAAGTGCTAATGACTCCATTCCTTTTTGTGGTTGTAGGGGCTGTTGATTGGAGTACAGTAAAACAAACCTGATCTCTCTAGGACATTCAGAAGCCAAGTTATAAGCCCACAAATGTGTAACTGGACTACTTCTTTAAATTGACACCAGATCCGGTGACATTTGGGACATGGTTTGACCCCCTTAGGAAAGTGCTATCATCATGAAACGTTCAGATCACTTACAACTCAGTAGATTCTACCTTCCTGTAACGTTTCAGCCTGATTGGACCTTGTTTTCACACAAATGAACCCAGAATGATGTGAAATTGTGCTTTGTGCAACATAATTCTGGGTGCCATTTACAAACCATAAGTGCTAATGACTCCATTCCTTTTTGTGGTTGTAGGGGCTGTTGATTGGAGTACATTAAAACAAACCTGATCTCTCTAGGACATTCAGAAGCCAAGTTATAAGCCCACAAATGTGTAACTGGACTACTTCTTTAAATTTACACCAGATCCGGTGACCTTTGGGACATGGTTTTACCCCCTTAGGAAAGTGCTATCATCATGAAACGTTCAGATCACTTACAACTCAATAGATTCTACCTTCCTGTAACGTTTCAGCCTGATTGGACCTTGTTTTCACACAAATGAACCCAGAATGATGTGAAATTGTGCTTCGTGCAACATAATTCTGGGTGCCATTTAAAAACCATAAGTGCTAATGACTCCATTCCTTTTTGTGGTTGTAGGAGCTGTTGATTGGAGTACCCTAAAACAAACCTGATCTCTCTAGGACATTCAGAAGCCAAGTTATAAGCCCACAAATGTGTAACTGGACTACTTCTTTAAATTGACACCAGATCCGGTGACATTTGGGACATGGTTTGACCCCCTTAGGAAAGTGCTATCATCATGAAACGTTAGGATCACTTACAACTCAATAGATTCTACCTTCCTGTAACGTTTCAGCCTGATTGGACCTTGTTTTCACACAAATGAACCCAGAATGATGTGAAATTGTGCTTCGTGCAACATAATTCTGGGTGCCATTTAAAAACCATAAGTGCTAATGTCTTCATTCCTATTTGTGGTTGTAGGGGCTGTTGATTGGAGTACACTAAAACAAACCTGACCTCTCTAGGACATTCAGAAGCCAAGTTATAAGCCCACAAATGTGTAACTGGACTACTTCTTTAAAGTGACACCAGATCCGGTGACCTTTGCGACATGGTTTGACCCCCTTAGGAAAGTGCTATCATCATGAAACATTCAGATCACTTACAACTCAATAGATTCTACCTTCCTGTAACGTTTCAGCCTGATTGGACCTTGTTTTCACACAAATGAACCCAGAATGATGTGAAATTGTGCTTCGTGCAACATAATTCTGGGTGCCATTTACAAACCATAAGTGCTAATGACTCCATTCCTTTTTGTGGTTGTAGGGGCTTTTGATTGGAGTACACTAAAACAAATCTAACCTCTCTAGGACATTCAGAAGCCAAGTTATAAGCCCACAAAGGTGTAACTGGACTACATCTTTAAAGTGACACCAGGCCCGGTGACCTTTGGGACATGGTTTTACCCCCTTAGGAATGTGCGATCATCTTGAAACGTTCAGATCACTTACAACTCAATAGATTCTACCTTCTTGTAGCGTTTCAGCCTGATTGGACCTTGTTTTCACACAAATGAACCCAGAATGATGTGAAATTGTGCTTCGTGCAACATAATTCTGGGTGCTATTTAAAAACCATAAGTGCTAATGACTCCGATCCTTTTTGTGGTTGTAGGGGCTGTTGATTGGAGTACACTAAAACAAACCTGATTGCTCCAGGACATTCAGAAGCCAAGTTATAAGCCCACAAATGTGTAACTGGACTACTTCTTTAAGTTGACACCAGATCCGGTGACCTTTGGGACATGGTTTGACCCCCTTAGGAAAGTGCTATCATCATGAAACGTTCAGATCACTTACAACTCAATAGATTCTACCTTCCTGTAACGTTTCAGCCTGACTGGACCTTGTTTTCACACAAATGAACCCAGAATGATGTGAAATTGGGCTTCGTGCAACATAATTCTGGGTGCCATTTAAAAACCATAAGTGCTAATGACTCCATTCCTTTTTGTGGTTGTAGGGGCTGTTGATTGGAGTATACTAAAACAAACCTGATCTCTCTAGGACATTCAGAAGCCAAGTTATAAGCCCACAAATGTGTAACTGGACTACTTCTTTAAATTGACACCAGATCCGGTGACCTTTGGGACATGGTTTGACCCCCTTAGGAAAGTGCTATCATCTTGAAACTTTCAGATCACTTACAACTCAATAGATTCTACCTTCCTGTAACGTTTCAGCCTGATTGGACCTGGTTTTCACACAAATGGACCCAGAATTATGTGAAATTGTGCTTCGTGCAACATAATTCTGGGTGCCATTTAAAAACCATAAGTGCTAATGTCTCCATTCCTTTTTGTGGTTGTAGGGGCTGTTGATTGGAGTACACTAAAACAAACCTGACCTCTCTAGGGCATTCAGAAGCCAAGTTATAAGCCCACAAATGTGTAACTGGACTACTTCTTTAAAGTGACACCAGATCCGGTGACCTTTGGGACATGGTTTGACCCCCTTAGGAAAGTGCTATCATCATGAAACGTTCAGATCACTTACAACTCAATAGATTCTACCTTCCTGTAACGTTTCAGCCTGATTGGACCTTGTTTTCACACAAATGAACCCAGAATGATGTGAAATTGTGCTTCGTGCAACATAATTCTGGGTGCCATTTACAAACCATAAGTGCTAATGACTCCATTCCTTTTTGTGGTTGTAGGGGCTTTTGATTGGAGTACACTAAAACAAACCTAACCTCTTTAGGACATTCAGAAGCCAAGTTATAAGCCCACAAAGGTGTAACTGGACTACATCTTTAAAGTGACACCAGGCCCGGTGACCTTTGGGACATGGTTTTACCCCCTATAGGAATGTGCGATCATCTTGAAACGTTCAGATCACTTACAACTCAATAGATTCTACCTTCTTGTAGCGTTTCAGCCTGATTGGACCTTGTTTTCACACAAATGGACACAGAATGATGTGAAATTGTGCTTCGTGCAACATAATTCTGGGTGCCATTTACAAACCATAAGTGCTAATGACTCCATTCCTTTTTGTGGTTGTAGGGGCTGTTGATTGGAGTACACTAAAACAAACCTGATCTCTCTAGGACATTCAGAAGCCAAGTTATAAGCCCACAAATGTGTAACTGGACTACTTCTTTAAATTGACACCAGATCCGGTGACCTTTGGGACATGGTTTGACCCCCTTAGGAAAGTGCTATCATGATGAAACGTTCAGATCACTTACAACTCAATAGATTCTACCTTCCTGTAACGTTTCAGCCTGATTGGACCTTGTTTTCACACAAATGAACCCAGAATGATGTGAAATTGTGCTTCGTGCAACATAATTCTGGGTGCCATTTACAAACCATAAGTGCTAATAACTCCATTCCTTTTTGTGGTTGTAGGGGCTGTTGATAAGAGTACACTAAAACAAACCTAACCTCTCTAGGACATTCAGAAGCCAAGTTATAAGCCCACAAAGGTGTAACTGGACTATTCTTTAAAGTGACACAAGGCCCGGTGACCTTTGGGACATGGTTTTACCCCCTATAGGAATGTGCGATCATCTTGAAACGTTCAGATCACTTACAACTCAATAGATTCTACCTTCTTGTAGCGTTTCAGCCTGATTGGACATTGTTTTCACACAAATGGACCCAGAATGATCTGAAATTGTGCTTCGTGCAACATAATTCTGGGTGCCATTTACAAAGCATAAGTGCTAATGACTCCATTCCTTTTTGTGGTTGTAGGGGCTGTTGATTGGAGTACAGTAAAACAAACCTGATCTCTCTAGGACATTCAGAAGCCAAGTTATAAGCCCACAAATGTGTAACTGGACTACTTCTTTAAATTGACACCAGATCCGGTGACATTTGGGACATGGTTTGACCCCCTTAGGAAAGTGCTATCATCATGAAACGTTCAGATCACTTACAACTCAGTAGATTCTACCTTCCTGTAACGTTTCAGCCTGATTGGACCTTGTTTTCACACAAATGAACCCAGAATGATGTGAAATTGTGCTTTGTGCAACATAATTCTGGGTGCCATTTAAAAACCATAAGTGCTAATGACTCCATTCCTTTTTGTGGTTGTAGGAGCTGTTGATTGGAGTACCCTAAAACAAACCTGATCTCTCTAGGACATTCAGAAGCCAAGTTATAAGCCCACAAATGTGTAACTGGACTACTTCTTTAAATTGACACCAGATCCGGTGACATTTGGGACATGGTTTGACCCCCTTAGGAAAGTGCTATCATCATGAAACGTTAAGATCACTTACAACTCAATAGATTCTACCTTCCTGTAACGTTTCAGCCTGATTGGACCTTGTTTTCACACAAATGAACCCAGAATGATGTGAAATTGTGCTTCGTGCAACATAATTCTGGGTGCCATTTAAAAACCATAAGTGCTAATGTATTCATTCCTTTTTGTGGTTGTAGGGGCTGTTGATTGGAGTACACTAAAACAAACCTGACCTCTCTAGGACATTCAGAAGCCAAGTTATAAGCCCACAAATGTGTAACTGGACTACTTCTTTAAAGTGACACCAGATCCGGTGACCTTTGCGACATGGTTTGACCCCCTTAGGAAAGTGCTATCATCATGAAACGTTCAGATCACTTACAACTCAATAGATTCTACCTTCCTGTAACGTTTCAGCCTGATTGGACCTTGTTTTCACACAAATGAACCCAGAATGATGTGAAATTGTGCTTCGTGCAACATAATTCTGGGTGCCATTTACAAACCATAAGTGCTAATGACTCCATTCCTTTTTGTGGTTGTAGGGGCTTTTGATTGGAGTACACTAAAACAAATCTAACCTCTCTAGGACATTCAGAAGCCAAGTTATAAGCCCACAAAGGTGTAACTGGACTACATCTTTAAAGTGACACCAGGCCCGGTGACCTTTGGGACATGGTTTTACCCCCTTAGGAATGTGCGATCATCTTGAAACGTTCAGATCACTTACAACTCAATAGATTCTACCTTCTTGTAGCGTTTCAGCCTGATTGGACCTTGTTTTCACACAAATGGACACAGAATGATGTGAATTTGTGCTTCGTGCAACATAATTCTGGGTGCCATTTACAAACCATAAGTGCTAATGACTCCATTCCTTTTTGTGGTTGTAGGAGCTGTTGATTGGAGTACCCTAAAACAAACCTGATCTCTCTAGGACATTCAGAAGCCAAGTTATGAGCCCACAAATGTGTAACTGGACTACTTCTTTAAATTGACACCAGATCCGGTGACATTTGGGACATGGTTTGACCCCCTTAGGAAAGTGCTATCATCATGAAACGTTAAGATCACTTACAACTCAATAGATTCTACCTTCCTGTAACGTTTCAGCCTGATTGGACCTTGTTTTCACACAAATGAACCCAGAATGATGTGAAATTGTGCTTCGTGCAACATAATTCTGGGTGCCATTTAAAAACCATAAGTGCTAATGTCTCCATTCCTTTTTGTGGTTGTAGGGGCTGTTGATTGGAGTACACTAAAACAAACCTGACCTCTCTAGGACATTCAGAAGCCAAGTTATAAGCCCACAAATGTGTAACTGGACTACTTCTTTAAAGTGACACCAGATCCGGTGACCTTTGGGACATGGTTTGACCCCCTTAGGAAAGTGCTATCATCATGAAACGTTCAGATCACTTACAACTCAATAGATTCTACCTTCCTGTAACGTTTCAGCCTGATTGGACCTTGTTTTCACACAAATGAACCCAGAATGATGTGAAATTGTGCTTCATGCAACATAATTCTGGGTGCCATTTACAAACCATAAGTGCTAATGACTCCATTCCTTTTTGTGGTTGTAGGGGCTTTTGATTGGAGTACACTAAAACAAACCTAACCTCTCTAGGACATTCAGAAGCCAAGTTATAAGCCCACAAAGGTGTAACTGGACTACATCTTTAAAGTGACACCAGGCCCGGTGATCTTTGGGACATGGTTTTACCCCCTATAGGAATGTGCGATCATCTTGAAACGTTCAGATCACTTACAACTCAATAGATTCTACCTTCTTGTAGCGTTTCAGCCTGATTGGACCTTGTTTTCACACAAATGGACACAGAATGATGTGAAATTGTGCTTCGTGCAACATAATTCTGGGTGCCATTTACAAACCATAAGTGCTAATGACTCCTATCCTTTTTGTGGTTGTAGGGGCTGTTGATTGGAGTACACTAAAACAAACCTGATCTCTCTAGGACATTCAGAAGCCAAGTTATAAGCCCACAAATGTGTAACTGGACTACTTCTTTAAATTGACACCTGATCCGGTGACCTTTGGGACATGGTTTGACCCCCTTAGGAAAGTGCTATCATGATGAAACGTTCAGATCACTTACAACTCAATAGATTCTACCTTCCTGTAACGTTTCAGCCTGACTGGACCTTGTTTTCACACAAATGAACCCAGAATGATGTGAAATTGTGCTTCGTGCAACATAATTCTGGGTGCCATTTAAAAACCATAAGTGCTAATGTCTCCATTCCTTTTTGTGGTTGTAGGGGCTGTTGATTGGAGTACACTAAAACAAACCTGACCGCTCTAGGACATTCAGAAGCCAAGTTATAAGCCCACAAATGTGTAACTGGACAACTTCTTTAAATTGACACCAGATCCGGTGACCTTTGGGACATGGTTTGACCCCCTTAGGAAAGTGCTATCATCATGAAACGTTCAGATCACTTACAACTTAATAGATTCTACCTTCCTGTAACGTTTCAGCCTGATTGGACCTTGTTTTCACACAAATGAACCCAGAATGATGTGAAATTGTGCTTCGTGCAACATAATTCTGGGTGCCATTTAAAAACCATAAGTGCTAATGACTCCGATCCTTTTTGTGGTTGTAGGGGCTGTTGATTGGAGTACACTAAAACAAACCTGATGTCTCCAGGACATTCAGAAGCCAAGTTATAAGCCCACAAATGTGTAACTGGACTACTTCTTTAAGTTGACACCAGATCCGGTGACCTTTGGGACATGGTTTGACCCCCTTAGGAAAGTGCTATCATCATGAAACGTTCAGATCACTTACAACTCAATAGATTCTACCTTCCTGTAACGTTTCAGCCTGACTGGACCTTGTTTTCACACAAATGAACCCAGAATGATGTGAAATTGGGCTTCGTGCAACATAATTCTGGGTGCCATTTAAAAACCATAAGTGCTAATGACTCCATTCCTTTTTGTGGTTGTAGGGGCTGTTGATTGGAGTACACTAAAACAAACCTGATCTCTCTAGGACATTCAGAAGCCAAGTTATAAGCCCACAAATGTGTAACTGGACTACTTCTTTAAATTGACACCAGATCCGGTGACCTTTGGGACATGGTTTGACCCCCTTAGGAAAGTGCTATCATGATGAAACGTTCAGATCACTTACAACTCAATAGATTCTACCTTCCTGTAACGTTTCAGCCTGATTGGACCTTGTTTTCACACAAATGAACCCAGAATGATGTGAAATTGTGCTTCGTGCAACATAATTCTGGGTGCCATTTACAAACCATAAGTGCTAATAACTCCATTCCTTTTTGTGGTTGTAGGGGCTGTTGATTGGAGTACACTAAAACAAACCTAACCTCTCTAGGACATTCAGAAGCCAAGTTATAAGCCCACAAAGGTGTAACTGGACTATTCTTTAAAGTGACACAAGGCCCGGTGACCTTTGGGACATGGTTTTACCCCCTATAGGAATGTGCGATCATCTTGAAACGTTCAGATCACTTACAACTCAATAGATTCTACCTTCTTGTAGCGTTTCAGCCTGATTGGACATTGTTTTCACACAAATGGACCCAGAATGATCTGAAATTGTGCTTCGTGCAACATAATTCTGGGTGCCATTTACAAAGCATAAGTGCTAATGACTCCATTCCTTTTTGTGGTTGTAGGGGCTGTTGATTGGAGTACAGTAAAACAAACCTGATCTCTCTAGGACATTCAGAAGCCAAGTTATAAGCCCACAAATGTGTAACTGGACTACTTCTTTAAATTGACACCAGATCCGGTGACATTTGGGACATGGTTTGACCCCCTTAGGAAAGTGCTATCATCATGAAACGTTCAGATCACTTACAACTCAGTAGATTCTACCTTCCTGTAACGTTTCAGCCTGATTGGACCTTGTTTTCACACAAATGAACCCAGAATGATGTGAAATTGTGCTTTGTGCAACATAATTCTGGGTGCCATTTAAAAACCATAAGTGCTAATGACTCCATTCCTTTTTGTGGTTGTAGGAGCTGTTGATTGGAGTACCCTAAAACAAACCTGATCTCTCTAGGACATTCAGAAGCCAAGTTATAAGCCCACAAATGTGTAACTGGACTACTTCTTTAAATTGACACCAGATCCGGTGACATTTGGGACATGGTTTGACCCCCTTAGGAAAGTGCTATCATCATGAAACGTTAAGATCACTTACAACTCAATAGATTCTACCTTCCTGTAACGTTTCAGCCTGATTGGACCTTGTTTTCACACAAATGAACCCAGAATGATGTGAAATTGTGCTTCGTGCAACATAATTCTGGGTGCCATTTAAAAACCATAAGTGCTAATGTATTCATTCCTTTTTGTGGTTGTAGGGGCTGTTGATTGGAGTACACTAAAACAAACCTGACCTCTCTAGGACATTCAGAAGCCAAGTTATAAGCCCACAAATGTGTAACTGGACTACTTCTTTAAAGTGACACCAGATCCGGTGACCTTTGCGACATGGTTTGACCCCCTTAGGAAAGTGCTATCATCATGAAACGTTCAGATCACTTACAACTCAATAGATTCTACCTTCCTGTAACGTTTCAGCCTGATTGGACCTTGTTTTCACACAAATGAACCCAGAATGATGTGAAATTGTGCTTCGTGCAACATAATTCTGGGTGCCATTTACAAACCATAAGTGCTAATGACTCCATTCCTTTTTGTGGTTGTAGGGGCTTTTGATTGGAGTACACTAAAACAAATCTAACCTCTCTAGGACATTCAGAAGCCAAGTTATAAGCCCACAAAGGTGTAACTGGACTACATCTTTAAAGTGACACCAGGCCCGGTGACCTTTGGGACATGGTTTTACCCCCTTAGGAATGTGCGATCATCTTGAAACGTTCAGATCACTTACAACTCAATAGATTCTACCTTCTTGTAGCGTTTCAGCCTGATTGGACCTTGTTTTCACACAAATGGACACAGAATGATGTGAAATTGTGCTTCGTGCAACATAATTCTGGGTGCCATTTACAAACCATAAGTGCTAATGACTCCATTCCTTTTTGTGGTTGTAGGAGCTGTTGATTGGAGTACCCTAAAACAAACCTGATCTCTCTAGGACATTCAGAAGCCAAGTTATGAGCCCACAAATGTGTAACTGGACTACTTCTTTAAATTGACACCAGATCCGGTGACATTTGGGACATGGTTTGACCCCCTTAGGAAAGTGCTATCATCATGAAACGTTAAGATCACTTACAACTCAATAGATTCTACCTTCCTGTAACGTTTCAGCCTGATTGGACCTTGTTTTCACACAAATGAACCCAGAATGATGTGAAATTGTGCTTCGTGCAACATAATTCTGGGTGCCATTTAAAAACCATAAGTGCTAATGTCTCCATTCCTTTTTGTGGTTGTAGGGGCTGTTGATTGGAGTACACTAAAACAAACCTGACCTCTCTAGGACATTCAGAAGCCAAGTTATAAGCCCACAAATGTGTAACTGGACTACTTCTTTAAAGTGACACCAGATCCGGTGACCTTTGGGACATGGTTTGACCCCCTTAGGAAAGTGCTATCATCATGAAACGTTCAGATCACTTACAACTCAATAGATTCTACCTTCCTGTAACGTTTCAGCCTGATTGGACCTTGTTTTCACACAAATGAACCCAGAATGATGTGAAATTGTGCTTCATGCAACATAATTCTGGGTGCCATTTACAAACCATAAGTGCTAATGACTCCATTCCTTTTTGTGGTTGTAGGGGCTTTTGATTGGAGTACACTAAAACAAACCTAACCTCTCTAGGACATTCAGAAGCCAAGTTATAAGCCCACAAAGGTGTAACTGGACTACATCTTTAAAGTGACACCAGGCCCGGTGATCTTTGGGACATGGTTTTACCCCCTATAGGAATGTGCGATCATCTTGAAACGTTCAGATCACTTACAACTCAATAGATTCTACCTTCTTGTAGCGTTTCAGCCTGATTGGACCTTGTTTTCACACAAATGGACACAGAATGATGTGAAATTGTGCTTCGTGCAACATAATTCTGGGTGCCATTTACAAACCATAAGTGCTAATGACTCCATTCCTTTTTGTGGTTGTAGGGGCTGTTGATTGGAGTACACTAAAACAAACCTGATCTCTCTAGGACATTCAGAAGCCAAGTTATAAGCCCACAAATGTGTAACTGGACTACTTCTTTAAATTGACACCTGATCCGGTGACCTTTGGGACATGGTTTGACCCCCTTAGGAAAGTGCTATCATGATGAAACGTTCAGATCACTTACAACTCAATAGATTCTACCTTCCTGTAACGTTTCAGCCTGATTGGACCTTGTTTTCACACAAATGAACCCAGAATGATGTGAAATTGTGCTTCGTGCAACATAATTCTGGGTGCCATTTAAAAACCATAAGTGCTAATGTCTCCATTCCTTTTTGTGGTTGTAGGGGCTGTTGATTGGAGTACACTAAAACAAACCTGACCGCTCTAGGACATTCAGAAGCCAAGTTATAAGCCCACAAATGTGTAACTGGACAACTTCTTTAAATTGACACCAGATCCGGTGACCTTTGGGACATGGTTTGACCCCCTTAGGAAAGTGCTATCATCATGAAACGTTCAGATCACTTACAACTTAATAGATTCTACCTTCCTGTAACGTTTCAGCCTGATTGGACCTTGTTTTCACACAAATGAACCCAGAATGATGTGAAATTGTGCTTCGTGCAACATAATTCTGGGTGCCATTTAAAAACCATAAGTGCTAATGACTCCGATCCTTTTTGTGGTTGTAGGGGCTGTTGATTGGAGTACACTAAAACAAACCTGATGTCTCCAGGACATTCAGAAGCCAAGTTATAAGCCCACAAATGTGTAACTGGACTACTTCTTTAAGTTGACACCAGATCCGGTGACCTTTGGGACATGGTTTGACCCCCTTAGGAAAGTGCTATCATCATGAAACGTTCAGATCACTTACAACTCAATAGATTCTACCTTCCTGTAACGTTTCAGCCTGACTGGACCTTGTTTTCACACAAATGAACCCAGAATGATGTGAAATTGTGCTTCGTGCAACATAATTCTGGGTGCCATTTAAAAACCATAAGTGCTAATGACTCCGATCCTTTTTGTGGTTGTAGGGGCTGTTGATTGGAGTACACTAAAACAAACCTGATGTCTCCAGGACATTCAGAAGCCAAGTTATAAGCCCACAAATGTGTAACTGGACTACTTCTTTAAGTTGACACCAGATCCGGTGACCTTTGGGACATGGTTTGACCCCCTTAGGAAAGTGCTATCATCATGAAACGTTCAGATCACTTACAACTCAATAGATTCTACCTTCCTGTAACGTTTCAGCCTGACTGGACCTTGTTTTCACACAAATGAACCCAGAATGATGTGAAATTGGGCTTCGTGCAACATAATTCTGGGTGCCATTTAAAAACCATAAGTGCTAATGACTCCATTCCTTTTTGTGGTTGTAGGGGCTGTTGATTGGAGTACACTAAAACAAACCTGATCTCTCTAGGACATTCAGAAGCCAAGTTATAAGCCCACAAATGTGTAACTGGACTACTTCTTTAAATTGACACCAGATCCGGTGACCTTTGGGACATGGTTTGACCCCCTTAGGAAAGTGCTATCATGATGAAACGTTCAGATCACTTACAACTCAATAGATTCTACCTTCCTGTAACGTTTCAGCCTGATTGGACCTTGTTTTCACACAAATGAACCCAGAATGATGTGAAATTGTGCTTCGTGCAACATAATTCTGGGTGCCATTTACAAACCATAAGTGCTAATAACTCCATTCCTTTTTGTGGTTGTAGGGGCTGTTGATTGGAGTACACTAAAACAAACCTAACCTCTCTAGGACATTCAGAAGCCAAGTTATAAGCCCACAAAGGTGTAACTGGACTATTCTTTAAAGTGACACAAGGCCCGGTGACCTTTGGGACATGGTTTGACCCCCTTAGGAAAGTGCTATCATGATGAAACGTTCAGATCACTTACAACTCAATAGATTCTACCTTCCTGTAACGTTTCAGCCTGACTGGACCTTGTTTTCACACAAATGAACCCAGAATGATGTGAAATTGGGCTTCGTGCAACATAATTCTGGGTGCCATTTAAAAACCATAAGTGCTAATGACTCCATTCCTTTTTGTGGTTGTAGGGGCTGTTGATTGGAGTATACTAAAACAAACCTGATCTCTCTAGGACATTCAGAAGCCAAGTTATAAGCCCACAAATGTGTAACTGGACTACTTCTTTAAATTGACACCAGATCCGGTGACCTTTGGGACATGGTTTGACCCCCTTAGGAAAGTGCTATCATCTTGAAACTTTCAGATCACTTACAACTCAATAGATTCTACCTTCCTGTAACGTTTCAGCCTGATTGGACCTTGTTTTCACACAAATGGACCCAGAATGATGTGAAATTGTGCTTCGTGCAACATAATTCTGGGTGCCATTTACAAACCATAAGTGCTAATGACTCCATTCTTTTTTGTGGTTGTAGGGGCTGTTTGTTGGAGTACACTAAAACAAACCTGACCTCTCTAGGACATTCAGAAGCCAAGTTATAAGCCCACAAATGTGTAACTGGACTACTTCTTTAAATTGACACCAGATCCGGTGACCTTTGGGACATATTTTGACCCCCTTAGGAAAGTGCTATCATCATGAAATGTTCATATCACTTACAACTCAATAGATTCTACCTTCCTGTAACGTTTCAGCCTGATTGGACCTTGTTTTCACACAAATGAACCCAGAATGATGTGAAATTGTGCTTCGTGCAACATAATTCTGGGTGCCATTTACAAACCATAAGTGCTAATGACTCCATTCCTTTTTGTGGTTGTAGGGGCTGTTGATTGGAGTACACTAAAACAAACCTCACCTCTCTAGGACATTCAGAAGCCAAGTTATAAGCCCACAAAGGTGTAACTGGACTATTCTTTAAAGTGACACAAGGCCCAGTGACCTTTGGGACATGGTTTTACCCCCTATAGGAATGTGTCATCATCTTGAAACGTTCAGATCACTTACAACTCAATAGATTCTACCTTCTTGTAGCGTTTCAGCCTGATTGGACATTGTTTTCACACAAATGGACCCAGAATGATCTGAAATTGTGCTTCGTGCAACATAATTCTGGGTGCCATTTACAAAGCATAAGTGCTAATGACTCCATTCCTTTTTGTGGTTGTAGGGGCTGTTGATTGGAGTACAGTAAAACAAACCTGATCTCTCTAGGACATTCAGAAGCCAAGTTATAAGCCCACAAATGTGTAACTGGACTACTTCTTTAAATTGACACCAGATCCGGTGACATTTGGGACATGGTTTGACCCCCTTAGGAAAGTGCTATCATCATGAAACGTTCAGATCACTTACAACTCAGTAGATTCTACCTTCCTGTAACGTTTCAGCCTGATTGGACCTTGTTTTCACACAAATGAACCCAGAATGATGTGAAATTGTGCTTTGTGCAACATAATTCTGGGTGCCATTTACAAACCATAAGTGCTAATGACTCCATTCCTTTTTGTGGTTGTAGGGGCTGTTGATTGGATTACATTAAAACAAACCTGATCTCTCTAGGACATTCAGAAGCCAAGTTATAAGCCCACAAATGTGTAACTGGACAACTTCTTTAAATTGACACCAGATCCGGTGACCTTTGGGACATGGTTTTACCCCCTTAGGAAAGTGCTATCATCATGAAACGTTCAGATCACTTACAACTCAATAGATTCTACCTTCCTGTAACGTTTCAGCCAGATTGGACCTTGTTTTCACACAAATGAACCCAGAATGATGTGAAATTGTGCTTCGTGCAACATAATTCTGGGTGCCATTTACAAACCATAAGTGCTAATGACTCCATTCCTTTTTGTGGTTGTAGGGGCTTTTGATTGGAGTACACTAAAACAAACCTAACCTCTCTAGGACATTAAGAAGCCAAGTTATAAGCCCACAAAGGTGTAACTGGACTACATCTTTAAAGTGACACCAGGCCCGGTGACCTTTGGGACATGGTTTTACCCCCTATAGGAATGTGCGATCATCTTGAAACGTTCAGATCACTTACAACTCAATAGATTCTACCTTCTTGTAGCGTTTCAGCCTGATTGGACCTTGTTTTCACACAAATGGACACAGAATGATGTGAAATTGTGCTTCGTGCAACATAATTCTGGGTGCCATTTACAAACCATAAGTGCTAATGACTCCATTCCTTTTTGTGGTTGTAGGGGCTGTTGATTGGAGTACACTAAAACAAACCTGATCTCTCTAGGACATTCAGAAGCCAAGTTATAAGCCCACAAATGTGTAACTGGACTACTTCTTTAAATTGACACCTGATCCGGTGACCTTTGGGACATGGTTTGACCCCCTTAGGAAAGTGCTATCATGATGAAACGTTCAGATCACTTACAACTCAATAGATTCTACCTTCCTGTAACGTTTCAGCCTGATTGGACCTTGTTTTCACACAAATGAAGCCAGAATGATGTGAAATTGTGCTTCGTGCAACATAATTCTGGGTGCCATTTAAAAACCATAAGTGCTAATGTCTCCATTCCTTTTTGTGGTTGAAGGGGCTGTTGATTGGAGTACACTAAAACAAACCTGATCGCTCTAGGACATTCAGAAGCCAGGTTATAAGCCCACAAATGTGTAACTGGACAACTTCTTTATATTGACACCAGATCCGGTGACCTTTGGGACATGGTTTGACCCCCTTAGGAAAGTGCTATCATCATGAAACGTTCAGATCACTTTCAACTCAATAGATTCTACCTTCCTGTAACGTATCAGCCTGATTGGACCTTGTTTTCACACAAATGAACCCAGAATGATGTGAAATTGTGCTTCGTGCAACATAATTCTGGGTGCCATTTAAAAACCATAAGTGCTAATGACTCCTATCCTTTTTGTGGTTGTAGGGGCTGTTGATTGGAGTACACTAAAACAAACCTGATCGCTCCAGGACATTCAGAAGCCAAGTTATAAGCCCACAAATGTGTAACTGGACTACTTCTTTAAGTTGACACCAGATCCGGTGACCTTTGGGACATGGTTTGACCCCCTTAGGAAAGTGCTATCATCATGAAACGTTCAGATCACTTACAACTCAATAGATTCTACCTTCCTGTAACGTTTCAGCCTGACTGGACCTTGTTCTCACACAAATGAACCCAGAATGATGTGAAATTGGGCTTCGTGCAACATAATTCTGGGTGCCATTTAAAAACCATAAGTGCTAATGACTCCATTCCTTTTTGTGGTTGTAGGGGCTGTTGATTGGAGTATACTAAAACAAACCTGATCTCTCTAGGACATTCAGAAGCCAAGTTATAAGCCCACAAATGTGTAACTGGACTACTTCTTTAAATTGACACCAGATCCGGTGACCTTTGGGACATGGTTTGACCCCCTTAGGAAAGTGCTATCATCTTGAAACGTTGAGATCACTTACAACTCAATAGATTCTACCTTCCTGTAAAGTTTCAGCCTGATTGGACCTTGTTTTCACACAAATGGACCCAGAATGATGTGAAATTGTGCTTCGTGCAACATAATTCGGGGTGCCATTTACAAACCATAAGTGCTAATGACTCCATTCTTTTTTGTGGTTGTAGGGGCTGTTTGTTTAGTACACTAAAACAAACCTGACCTCTCTAGGACATTCAGAAGCAGAGTTACAAGCCCACAAAGGTGTAACTGGACTACTTCTTTAAAGTGACACAAGGCCCGGTGACCTTTGGGACATGGTTTTACCACCTATAGGAATGTGCGATCATCTTGAAACGTTCAGATCACTTACAACTCAATAGATTCTATCTTCTTGTAGCGTTTCAGCCTGATTGGACATTGTTTTCACACAAATGGACCCAGAATGATCTGAAATTGTGCTTCGTGCAACATAATTCTGGGTGCCATTGACAAAGCATAAGTGCTAATGACTCCATTCCTTTTTGTGGTTGTAGGGGCTGTTGATTGGAGTACAGTTAAACAAACCTGATCTCTCTAGGACATTCAGAAGCCAAGTTATAAGCCCACAAATGTGTAACTGGACTACTTCTTTAAATTGACACCAGATCCGGTGACATTTGGGACATGGTTTGACCCCCTTAGGAAAGTGCTATCATCATGAAACGTTCAGATCACTTACAACTCAGTAGATTCTACCTTCCTGTAACGTTTCAGCCTGATTGGACCTTGTTTTCACACAAATGAACCCAGAATGATGTGAAATTGTGCTTTGTGCAACATAATTCTGGGTGCCATTTACAAACCATAAGTGCTAATGACTCCATTCCTTTTTGTGGTTGTAGGGGCTGTTGATTGGAGTACATTAAAACAAACCTGATCTCTCTAGGACATTCAGAAGCCAAGTTATAAGCCCACAAATGTGGAACTGGACTACTTCCTTAAATTGACACCAGATCCGGTGACCTTTGGGACATGGTTTTACCCCCTTAGGAAAGTGCTATCATCATGAAACGTTCAGATGACTTACAACTCAATAGATTCTACCTTCCTGTAACGTTTCAGCCTGATTGGACCTTGTTTTCACACAAATGAACCCAGAATGATGTGAAATTGTGCTTCGTGCAACATAATTCTGGGTTCCATTTAAAAACCATAAGTGCTAATGACTCCATTCCTTTTTGTGGTTGTAGGATCTGTTGACTGGAGTACCCTAAAACAAACCTGATATCTCTAGGACATTCAGAAGCCAAGTTATAAGCCCACAAATGTGTAACTGGACTACTTCTTTAAATTGACACCAGATCCGGTGACATTTGGGACATGGTTTGACCCCCTTAGGAAAGTGCTATCATCATGAAACGTTAAGATCACTTACAACTCAATAGATTCTACCTTCCTGTAACGTTTCAGCCTGATTGGACCTTGTTTTCACACAAATGAACCCAGAATGATGTGAAATTGTGCTTCGTGCAACATAATTCTGGGTGCCATTTAAAAACCATAACTGCTAATGTCTCCATTCCTTTTTGTGGTTGTAGGGGCTGTTGATTGGAGTACACTAAAACAAACCTGACCTCTCTAGGACATTCAGAAGAAAAGTTATAAGCCTACAAATGTGTAACTGGACTACTTCTTTAAAGTGACACCAGATCCGGTGACCTTTGGGACATGGTTTGACCCCCTTAGGAAAGTGCTATCATCATGAAACGTTCAGATCAATTACAACTCAATAGATTCTACCTTCCTGTAACGTTTCAGCCTGATTGGACCTTGTTTTCACACAAATGAACCCAGAATGATGTGAAATTGTGCTTCGTGCAACATAATTCTGGGTGCCATTTACAAACCATAAGTGCTAATGACTCCATTCCTTTTTGTGGTTGTAGGGGCTTTTGATTGGAGTACACTAAAACAAACCTAACCTCTCTAGGACATTCAGAAGCCAAGTTATAAGCCCACAAAGGTGTAACTGGACTACATCTTTAAAGTGACACCAGGCCCGGTGACCTTTGGGACATGGTTTTACCCCCTATAGGAATGTGCGATCATCTTGAAACGTTCAGATCACTTACAACTCAATAGATTCTACCTTCCTGTAACGTTTCAGCCTGATTGGACCTTGTTTTCACACAAATGAACCCAGAATGATGTGAAATTGTGCTTCGTGCAACATAATTCTGGGTGCCATTTAAAAACCATAAGTGCTAATGACTCCGATCCTTTTTGTGGTTGTAGGGGCTGTTGATTGGAGTATACTAAAACAAACCTGATCTCTCTAGGACATTCAGGAGCCAAGTTATAAGCCCACAAATGTGTAACTGGACTACTTCTTTAAAGTGACACCAGATCCGGTGACCTTTGGGACATGGTTTGACCCCCTTAGGAAAGTGCTATCATCATGAAACGTTCAGATCACTTACAACTCAATAGATTCTACCTTTCTGTAACGTTTCAGCCTGATTGGACCTTGTTTTCACACAAATGAACCCAGAATGATGTGAAATTGTGCTTCGTGCAACATAATTCTGGGTGCCATTTAAAAACCATAAGTGCTAATGACTCCATTCCTTTTTGTGGTTGTAGGGGCTGTTGATTGGAGTACACTAAAACAAACCTGATCGCTCCAGGACATTCAGAAGCCAATTTATAAGCCCACAAATGTGTAACTGGACAGCTTCTTTAAATTGACACCAGATCCGGTGACCTTTGGGACATGGTTTGACCCCCTTAGGAAAGTGCTATCATCATGAAACGTTCAGATCACTTACAACTCAATAGATTCTACCTTCCTGTAACATTTCAGCCTGATTGGACCTTGTTTTCACCCAAATGGACCCAGAATGATGTGAAATAGTGCTTCGTGCAACATAATTCTGGGTGCCATTTATAAACCATAAGTGCTAATGACTCCATTCCTTTTTGTGGTTGTAGGGGCTGTTGATTGGAGTACACTAAAACAAACCTGATCTCTCTAGGACATTCAGAAGCCAAGTTATAAGCCCACAAATGTGTAACTGGACTACTTCTTTAAATTGACACCAGATCCGGTGACCTTTGGGACATGGTTTGACCCCCTTAGGAAAGTGCTATCATCATGAAACGTTCAGATCACTTACAACTCAATAGATTCTACCTTCCTGTAACGTTTCAGCCTGACTGGACCTTGTTTTCACACAAATGAACCCAGAATGATGTGAAATTGGGCTTCGTGCAACATAATTCTGGGTGCCATTTACAAACCATAAGTGCTAATGACTCCATTCCTTTTTGTGGTTGTAGGGACTTTTGATTGGTGTACACTAAAACAAACCTAACCTCTCTAGGACATTCAGAAGCCAAGTTATAAGCCCACAAAGGCGTAACTGGACTACATCTTTAAAGTGACACCAGGCCCGATGACCTTTGGGACATGGTTTTACCCCCTATAGGAATGTGCGATCATCTTGAAACGTTCAGATCACTTACAACTCAATAGATTCTATCTTCTTGTAGCGTTTCAGCCTGATTGGACCTTGTTTTCACACAAATGGACCCAGAATGATGTGAAATTGTGCTTCGTGCAACATAATTCTGGGTGCCATTTACAAACCATAAGTGCTAATGACTCCATTCCTTTTTGTGGTTGTAGGGGCTGTTGATTGGAGTACACTAAAACAAACCTGATCTCACTAGGACATTCAGAAGCCAAGTTATAAGCCCACAAATGTGTAACTGGACTACTTCTTTAAATTGACACCAGATCCGGTGACCTTTGGGACATGGTTTGACCCCCTTAGGAAAGTGCTATCATCATGAAACGTTCAGATCACTTACTACTCAATAGATTCTACCTTCCTGTAACGTTTCAGCCTTATTGGACCTTGTTTTCACACAAATGAACCCAGAATGATGTGAAATTGTGCTTCGTGCAACATAATTCTGGGTGCCATTTAAAAACCATAAGTGCTAATGACTCCATTCCTTTTTGTGGTTGTAGGGGCTGTTGATTGGAGTACACTAAAACAAACCTGATCTCTCTAGGACATTCAGAATCCAAGTTATAAGCCCACAAATGTGTAACTGGACTACTTCTTTAAATTGTCACCAGATCCGGTGACCTTTGGGACATGGTTTGACCCCCTTAGGAAAGTGCTATCATCATGAAACGTTCAGATCACTTACAACTCAATAGATTCTACCTTCTTGTAACGTTTCAGCCTGACTGAACCTTGTTTTCACACAAATGGACCCAGAATGATGTGAAATTGTGCTTCGTGCAACATAATTCTGCGTCCCATTTAAAAACCATATGTGCTAATGACTCCAGTCCTTTTTGTGGTTGTAGGGACTGTTGATTGGAGTACACTAAAACAAACCTGACCTCTTTAGAATATTCAGAAGCCAAGTTATAAGCCCACAAAGGTGTAACTGGACTACTTCTTTAAAGTGACACCAGGCCCGGTGACCTTTGGGACATGGTTTGACCCCCCATAGGAATGTGTGATCATCATGAAACGTTCAGATCACTTACAAATCAATAGATTCTACCTTCTTGTAACGTTTCAGCCTGATTGGACCTTGTTTTCACACAAATGGACCCAGAATTATGTGAAATTGCGCTTCGTGCAACATAATTCTGGGTGCCATTTACAAACTATAAGTGCTAATGACTCCATTCCTTTTTGTGGTTGTAGGGGCTGTTGATTGGAGTACACTAAAACAACCCTGATCTCTCTAGGACATTCAGAAGCCAAGTTATAAGCCCACAAATATGTAACTGGACTACTTCTTTAAATTGACACCAGATCCGGTGACCTTTGGGACATGGTTTGACCCCCTTACGAAAGTGCTATCATTATGAAACGTTCAGATCACTTACAACTCAGTAGATTCTACCTTCCTGTAACGTTTCAGCCTGACTGGACCTTGTTTTCACACAAATGAACCCAGAATGAAGTGAAATTGTGCTTCGTGCAACATAATTCTGGGTGCCATGTAAAAACCATAAGTGCTAATGACTCCATTCCTTTTTGGGGTAATGGGGGCTGTTAATTGGAGTACTCTAAAACAAACCCGACCTCTCTAGGATATTCAGAAGCCAAGTTATATGCCCACAAATGTGTAACTGGACTACTTCTTTAAAGTGACACCAGGCCCGGTGACCTTTGGGACATGGTTTGACCCCCTATAGGAATGTGCGATCATCATGAAACGTTCAGATCACTTACAACTCAATAGATTCAACCTTCTTGTAACGTTTCATACTGATTGGACCTTGTTTTCACACAAATGGACCCAGAATGATGTGAAATTGTGCTTCGTGCAACATAATTCTGGGTGCCATTTACAAACCATAAGTGCTAATGACTCCATTCCTTTTTGTGGTTGTAGGGGCTGTTGATTGGAGTACACTAAAACAAACCTGACCTCTCTAGGACATTCAGAAGCCAAGTTATAAGCCCACAAAGGTGTAACTGGACTACATCTTTAAAGTGACACCAGGCCTGGTGACCTTTGGGACATGGTTTGACCCCCTTAGGAAAGTGCTATCATCATGAAATGTTCAGATCACTTACAACTCAATAGATTCTACCTTCCTGTAACGTTTCAGCCTGATTGGACCTTGTTTTCACGCAAATGAACCCAGAATGATGTGAAATTGTGCTTCGTGCAACATAATTCTGGGTGCCATGTAAAAACCATAAGTGCTAATGACTCCATTCCTTTTTGGGGTAATGGGGGCTGTTAATTGGAGTACTCTAAAACAAACCCGACCTCTCTAGGATATTCAGAAGCCAAGTTATAAGCCCACAAATGTGTAACTGGACTACTTCTTTAAAGTGACACCAGGCCCGGTGACCTTTGGGACATGGTTTGACCCCCTATAGGAATGTGCGATCATCATGAAACGTTCAGATCACTTACAACTCAATAGATTCAACCTTCTTGTAACGTTTCATACTGATTGGACCTTGTTTTCACACAAATGGACCCAGAATGATGTGAAATTGTGCTTCGTGCAACATAATTCTGGGTGCCATTTACAAACCATAGGTGCTAATGACTCCATTCCTTTTTGTGGTTGTAGGGGCTGTTGATTGGAGTACACTAAAACAAACCTGACCTCTCTAGGACATTCAGAAGCCAAGTTATAAGCCCACAAAGGTGTAACTGGACTACTTCTTTAAAGTGACACCAGGCCCGGTGACCTTTGGGACATGGTTTTACCCGCTTAGGAATGTGCGATCATCTTGAAACGTTCAGATCACTTACAACTCAATAGATTCTACCTTCTTGTAACGTTTCAGCCTGATTGGACCTTGTTTTCACACAAATGGACCCAGAATGAAGTGAAATTGTGCTTCGTGCAACATAATTCTGGTTGCCATTTACAAACCATAAGTGCTAATGACTCCATTCCTTTTGTGGTTGTAGGGGCTGTTGATTGGAGTACATTAAAACAAACCTGATCTCTCTAGGAAATTCAGAAGCCAAGTTACAAGCCCACAAATGTGTAACTGGACTACTTCTTTAAAATGACACCAGATCCGGTGACCTTTGGGACATGGTTTGACCCCCTTAGGAAAGTGCTATCATCATGAAACGTTCAGATCACTTACAACTCAATAGATTCTACCTTCCTGTAACGTTTCAGCCTGATTGGACCTTGTTTTCACACAAATGAACCCAGAATGATGTGAAATTGTGCTTCGTGCAACATAATTCTGGGTGCCATGTAAAAACCATAAGTGCTAATGACTCCATTCCTTTTTGGGGTAATGGGGGCTGTTAATTGGAGTACTCTAAAACAAACCCGACCTCTCTAGGATATTCAGAAGCCAAGTTATATGCCCACAAATGTGTAACTGGACTACTTCTTTAAAGTGACACCAGGCCCGGTGACCTTTGGGACATGGTTTGACCCCCTATAGGAATGTGCGATCATCATGAAACGTTCAGATCACTTACAACTCAATAGATTCAACCTTCTTGTAACGTTTCATACTGATTGGACCTTGTTTTCACACAAATGGACCCAGAATGATGTGAAATTGTGCTTCGTGCAACATAATTCTGGGTGCCATTTACAAACCATAAGTGCTAATGACTCCATTCCTTTTTGTGGTTGTAGGGGCTGTTGATTGGAGTACACTAAAACAAACCTGACCTCTCTAGGACATTCAGAAGCCAAGTTATAAGCCCACAAAGGTGTAACTGGACTACTTCTTTAAAGTGACACCAGGCCCGGTGAGCTTTGGGACATGGTTTGACCCCCTATAGGAATGTGCGATCATCTTGAAACGTTCAGATCACTTACAACTCAATAGATTCTACCTTCTTGTAACGTTTCAGCCTGATTGGACCTTGTTTTCACACAAATGGACCCAGAATGAAGTGAAATTGTGCTTCGTGCAACATTATTCTGGGTGCCATTTACAAACCATAAGTGCTAATGACCCCATTCCTTTTTGAGGTTGTTGGGGTTGTTGATTGGAGTACACTAAAACAAACCTGATCTCTCTAGGATATTCAGAAGCCAAGTTATAAGCCCACAAATGTGTAACTGGACTACTTCTTTAAAGTGACACCAGGCCCGGTGACCTTTGGGACATGGTTTGACCCTCTATAGGAATGTGCGATCATCATGAAACGTTCAGATCACTTACAACTCAATAGATTCTACCTTCTTGTAACGTTTCAGCCTGATTGGACCTTGGTTTCACACAAATGGACCCAGAATGATGTGAAATTGTGCTTCGTGCAACATAATTCTGGTTGCCATTTACAAACCATAAGTGCTAATGACTCCATTCCTTTTTGTGGTTGTAGGGGCTGTTGATTGGAGTACACTAAAACAAACCTGATCTCTCTAGGACATTCAGAAGCCAAGTTACAAGCCCACAAATGTGTAACTGGACTACTTCTTTAAATTGACACCAGATCCGGTGACCTTTGGGACATGGTTTGACCCCCTTACGAAAGTGCTATCATCATGAAACGTTCAGATCACTTACAACTCAATAGATTCTACCTTCCTGTAACATTTCAGCCTGATTGGACCTTGTTTTCACACAAATGAACCCAGAATGATGTGAAATTGTGCTTCGTGCAACATAATTCTGGGTGTCATGTAAAAACCATAAGTGCTAATGACTCCATTCCTTTTTGTGGTTGTAGGAGCTGTTGATTGGAGTACACTAAAACAAACCTGACCTCTCTAGGACATTCAGAAGCCAAGTTATAAGCCCACAAAGGTGTAACTGGACTACTTCTTTAAAGTGACACCAGGCCCGGTGACCTTTGGGACATGGTTTTACCCCCTTAGAAATGTGCGATCATCTTGAAACGTTCAGATCACTTACAACTCAATAGATTCTACCTTCTTGTAACGTTTCAGCCTGATTGGACCTTGTTTTCACACAAATGGACCCAGAATGATGTGAAATTGTGCTTCGTGCAACATAATTCTGGGTGCCATTTACAAACCATAAGTGCTAATGACCCCATTCCTTTTTGAGGTTGTAGGGGTTGTTGATTGGAGTACACTAAAACAAACCTGATCTCTCTAGGACATTCAGAAGCCAAGTTATAAGCCCACAAAGGTGTAACTGGACTACTTCTTTAAAGTGACACCAGGCCCGGTGACCTTTGGGACATGGTTTGACCCCCTTAGGAAAGTGCTATCATCATGAAATGTTCAGTTCAATTACAACTCAATAGATTCTACCTTCCTGTAACGTTTCATACTGATTGGACCTTGTTTTCACACAAATGGACCCAGAATGATGTGAAATTGTGCTTCGTGCAACATAATTCTGGGTGCCATTTACAAACCATAAGTGCTAATGACTCCATTCCTTTTTGTGGTTGTAGGGGCTGTTGATTGGAGTACACTAAAACAAACCTGACCTCTCTAGGACATTCAGAAGCCAAGTTATAAGCCCACAAAGGTGTAACTGGACTACTTCTTTAAAGTGACACCAGGCCCGGTGACCTTTGGGACATGGTTTTGCCCGCTTAGGAAAGTGCGATCATCTTGAAACGTTCAGATCACTTACAACTCAATAGATTCTACCTTCTTGTAACGTTTCAGCCTGATTGGACCTTGTTTTCACACAAATGGACCCAGAATGAAGTGAAATTGTGCTTCGTGCAACATAATTCTGGGTGCCATTTACAAACCATAAGTGCTAATGACTCCATTCCTTTTTGGGGTAATGGGGGCTGTTAATTGGAGTACTGTAAAACAAACCTGACCTCTCTAGGATATTCAGAAGCCAAGTTATAAGCCCACAAATGTGTAACTGGACTACTTCTTTAAAGTGACACCCGGCCCGGTGACCTTTGGGACATGGTTTGACCCTCTATAGGAATGTGCGATCATCATGAAACGTTCAGATCACTTACAACTCAATAGATTCTACCTTCTTGTAACGTTTCAGCCTGATTGGACCTTGGTTTCACACAAATGGACCCAGAAAGATGTGAAATTGTGCTTCGTGCAACATAATTCTGGTTGCCATTTACAAACCATAAGTGCTCATGACTCCATTCCTTTTTGTGGTTGTAGGGGTTGTTGATTGGAGTACACTAAAACAAACCTAATCTCTCTAGGACATTCAGAAGCCAAGTTACAAGCCCACAAATGTGTAACTGGACTACTTCTTTAAATTGACACCAGATCCGGTGACCTTTGGGACATGGTTTGACCCCCTTACGAAAGTGCTATCATCATGAAACGTTCAGATCACTTACAACTCAATAGATTCTACCTTCCTGTAACGTTTCAGCCTGATTGGACCTTGTTTTCACACAAATGAACCCAGAATGATGTGAAATTGTGCTTCATGCAACATAATTCTGGGTGCCATTTAAAAAACATAAGTGCTAATGACTCCATTCCTTTTGGGGGTAATGGGGGCTGTTAATTGGAGTACTCTAAAACAAACCTGACCTCTCTAGGATATTCAGAAGCCAAGTTACAAGCCCACAAAGGTGTAACTGGACTACTTCTTTAAAGTGACACCAGGCCCGGTGACCTTTCGGACATGGTTTGACCCCCTATAGGAATGTTTGATTATCTTGAAACGTTCAGATCACTTACAACTCAATAGATTCTACCTTCCTGTAACGTTTCAGCCTGATTGGACGTTGTTTTCTCACAAATGGACCCAGAATGATGTGAAATTGTGCTTCGTGCAACATAATTCTGGGTGCCATTTACAAACCATAAGTGCTAATGACTCCATTCCTTTTTGTGGTTGTAGGGGCTGTTGATTGGAGTACATTAAAACAAACCTGATCTCTCTAGGACATTCAGAAGCCAAGTTATAAGCCCACAAATGTGTAACTGGACTACTTCTTTAAATTGACACAAGATCCGGTGACCTTTGGGACATGATTTGACCCCCTTAGGAATGTGCTATCATCATGAAACGTTCAGATCACTTACAACTCAATAGATTCTACCTTCTTGTAACGTTTCAGCCTGATTGGACCTTGGTTTCACACAAATGGACCCAGAATGATGTGAAATTGTGCTTCGTGCAACATAATTCTGGTTGCCATTTACAAACCATGAGTGCTAATGACTCCATTCCTTTTTGTGGTTGTAGGGGCTGTTGATTGGAGTACACTAAAACAAACCTGATCTCTCTAGGACATTCAGAAGCCAAGTTACAAGCCCACAAATGTGTAACTGGACTACTTCTTTAAATTGACACCAGATCCGGTGACCTTTGGGACATGGTTTGACCCCCTTACGAAAGTGCTATCATCATGAAACGTTCAGATCACTTACAACTCAATAGATTCTACCTTCCTGTAACATTTCAGCCTGATTGGACCTTGTTTTCACACAAATGGACCCAGAATGATGTGAAATTGTGCTTCGTGCAACATAATTCTGGGTGCCATTTACAAACCATAAGTGCTAATGACCCCATTCCTTTTTGAGGTTGTAGGGGTTGTTGATTGGAGTACACTAAAACAAACCTGATCTCTCTAGGACATTCAGAAGCCAAGTTATAAGCCCACAAAGGTGTAACTGGACTACTTCTTTAAAGTGACACCAGGCCCGGTGACCTTTGGGACATGGTTTGACCCCCTTAGGAAAGTGCTATCATCATGAAATGTTCAGTTCAATTACAACTCAATAGATTCTACCTTCCTGTAACGTTTCAGCCTGATTGGACCTTGTTTTCACACAAATGGACCCAGAATGAAGTGAAATTGTGCTTCGTGCAACATAATTCTGGGTGCCATTTACAAGCCATAAGTGCTAATGATTCATTCCTTTTTTGTGGTTGTAGGGGCTGTTGATTGGAGTACACTAAAACAAACCTGATCTCTCTAGAACATTAAGAAGCCAAGTTATAAGCCGACAAATGTGTAACTGGACTACTTCTTTAAATTGACACCAGATCCGGTGACCTTTGGGACATGGTTTGACCCCCTTAGGAAAGTGCTATCATCATGAAACATTCAGATCACTTACAACTCAATAGATTCTACCTTCCTGTAACGTTTCAGCCTGAATGGACCTACTTTTCACACAAATGAACCCAGAATGATGTGAAATTGTGCTTCGTGCAGCATAATTCTGGGTGCCATTTAAAAAACATAAGTGCTAATGACTCCATTCCTTTTGGGGGTAATGGGGGCTGTTAATTGGAGTACTCTAAAACAAACCTGACCTCTCTAGGATATTCAGAAGCCAAGTTACAAGCCCACAAAGGTGTAACTGGACTACTTCTTTAAAGTGACACCAGGCCCGGTGACCTTTCGGACATGGTTTGACCCCCTATAGGAATGTTTGATCATCTTGAAACGTTCAGATCACTTACAACTCAATAGATTCTACCTTCCTGTAACGTTTCAGCCTGATTGGACGTTGTTTTCTCACAAATGGACCCAGAATGATGTGAAATTGTGCTTCGTGCAACATAATTCTGGGTGCCATTTACAAACCATAAGTGCTAATGACTCCATTCCTTTTTGTGGTTGTAGGGGCTGTTGATTGGAGTACATTAAAACAAACCTGATCTCTCTAGGACATTCAGAAGCCAAGTTATAAGCCCACAAATGTGTAACTGGACTACTTCTTTAAATTGACACCAGATCCGGTGACCTTTGGGACATGATTTGACCCCCTTAGGAATGTGCTATCATCATGAAACGTTCAGATCACTTACAACTCAATAGATTCTACCTTCTTGTAACGTTTCAGCCTGATTGGACCTTGGTTTCACACAAATGGACCCAGAATGATGTGAAATTGTGCTTCGTGCAACATAATTCTGGTTGCCATTTACAAACCATGAGTGCTAATGACTCCATTCCTTTTTGTGGTTGTAGGGGCTGTTGATTGGAGTACACTAAAACAAACCTGATCTCTCTAGGACATTCAGAAGCCAAGTTACAAGCCCACAAATGTGTAACTGGACTACTTCTTTAAATTGACACCAGATCCGGTGACCTTTGGGACATGGTTTGACCCCCTTACGAAAGTGCTATCATCATGAAACGTTCAGATCACTTACAACTCAATAGATTCTACCTTCCTGTAACATTTCAGCCTGATTGGACCTTGTTTTCACACAAATGGACCCAGAATGATGTGAAATTGTGCTTCGTGCAACATAATTCTGGGTGCCATTTACAAACCATAAGTGCTAATGACCCCATTCCTTTTTGAGGTTGTAGGGGTTGTTGATTGGAGTACACTAAAACAAACCTGATCTCTCTAGGACATTCAGAAGCCAAGTTATAAGCCCACAAAGGTGTAACTGGACTACTTCTTTAAAGTGACACCAGGCCCGGTGACCTTTGGGACATGGTTTGACCCCCTTAGGAAAGTGCTATCATCATGAAATGTTCAGTTCAATTACAACTCAATAGATTCTACCTTCCTGTAACGTTTCAGCCTGATTGGACCTTGTTTTCACACAAATGGACCCAGAATGAAGTGAAATTGTGCTTCGTGCAACATAATTCTGGGTGCCATTTACAAGCCATAAGTGCTAATGATTCATTCCTTTTTTGTGGTTGTAGGGGCTGTTGATTGGAGTACACTAAAACAAACCTGATCTCTCTAGAACATTAAGAAGCCAAGTTATAAGCCGACAAATGTGTAACTGGACTACTTCTTTAAATTGACACCAGATCCGGTGACCTTTGGGACATGGTTTGACCCCCTTAGGAAAGTGCTATCATCATGAAACATTCAGATCACTTACAACTCAATAGATTCTACCTTCCTGTAACGTTTCAGCCTGAATGGACCTACTTTTCACACAAATGAACCCAGAATGATGTGAAATTGTGCTTCGTGCAGCATAATTCTGGGTGCCATTTAAAAAACATAAGTGCTAATGACTCCATTCCTTTTGGGGGTAATGGGGGCTGTTAATTGGAGTACTCTAAAACAAACCTGACCTCTCTAGGATATTCAGAAGCCAAGTTACAAGCCCACAAAGGTGTAACTGGACTACTTCTTTAAAGTGACACCAGGCCCGGTGACCTTTCGGACATGGTTTGACCCCCTATAGGAATGTTTGATCATCTTGAAACGTTCAGATCACTTACAACTCAATAGATTCTACCTTCCTGTAACGTTTCAGCCTGATTGGACGTTGTTTTCTCACAAATGGACCCAGAATGATGTGAAATTGTGCTTCGTGCAACATAATTCTGGGTGCCATTTACAAACCATAAGTGCTAATGACTCCATTCCTTTTTGTGGTTGTAGGGGCTGTTGATTGGAGTACATTAAAACAAACCTGATCTCTCTAGGACATTCAGAAGCCAAGTTATAAGCCCACAAATGTGTAACTGGACTACTTCTTTAAATTGACACCAGATCCGGTGACCTTTGGGACATGATTTGACCCCCTTAGGAATGTGCTATCATCATGAAACGTTCAGATCACTTACAACTCAATAGATTCTACATTCCTGTAATGTTTCAGCCTGACTGGACCTTGTTTTCACAAAAATGGACCCAGAATGATGTGAAATTGTGCTTCGTGCAACATAATTCTGGGTGCCATTTACAAACCATAAGGGCTAATGACTCCATTCCTTTTTGTGGTTGTAGGGGCTGTTGATTGGAGTACACTAAAACAAACCTGACCTCTCTAGGACATTCAGAAGCCAAGTTATAAGCCCACAAAGGTGTAACTGGACTACTTCTTTAAAGTGACACCAGGCCCGGTGACCTTTGGGACATGGTTTGACCCCCTATAGGAATGTGTGATCATCATGAAACGTTCAGATCACTTACAACTCAATAGATTCTACCTTCTTGTAACGTTTCAGCCTGATTGGACCTTGTTTTCACACAAATGGACCCAGAATGATGTGAAATTGTGCTTCGTGCAACATAATTCTGGGTGCCATTTAAAGACCATAAGTGCTAATGACTCCAGTCCTTTTAGTGGTTGTAGGGGCTGTTGATTGGAGTATACTAAAACAAACCTGATCTCTCTAGGACATTCAGAACCCAAGTTATAAGCCCACGAATGTGTAACTGGACTACTTCTTTAAATTTACACCAGATCCAGTGACCTTTGGGACATGGTTTGACCCCCTTAGGAAAGTGCTATCATCATGAAACGTTCAGATCACTTACAAATCAATAGATTCTACCTTCCTGTAACGTTTCAGCCTGATTTGACCTTGTTTTCACACAAATGAACCCAGAATTATGTGAAATTGTGCTTAGTGCAGCATAATTCTGGGTGCCATTTAAAAACCATAAGGGCTAATGACTCCATTCATTTTTGTGGTTGTAGGGGCTGTTGACTGGAGTACACTAAAACAAACCTGACCTCTCTAGGACATTCAGAAGCCAAGTTATAAGCCCACAAAGGTGTAACTGGACTACTTCTTTAAAGTGACAACAGGCCCGGTGACCTTTGGGACATGGTTTGACCCCCTATAGGAATGTGCGATCATCATGAAACGTTCAGATCACTTACAAGGGTTGTTGATTGGAGTACACTAAAACAAACCTGATCTCTCTAGGACATTCAGAAGCCAAGTTATAAGCCCAAAAATGTGTAACTGGACTACTTCTTTAAATTGACACCAGATCCTGGTGACCTTTGGGACATGGTTTGACCCTGTTAGGACTGTGCGATCATCATGAAACGTTCAGATCACTTACAACTCAATAGATTCTACCTACCTGTAACGTTTCAGCCTGATTGGACCTTGTTATCACACAAATGAACCCAGAATGATGTGAAATTGTGCTTCGTGCAACATAATTCTGGGTGCCATTTACAAACCATAAGTGCTAATGACTCCATTCCTTTTTGGGGTAATGGGGGCTGCTAATTGGAGTACTTTAAAACAAACCTGACCTCTCTAGGATATTCAGAAGCCAAGTTATAAGCCCACAAATGTGTAAGTGGACTACTTCTTTAAAGTGACACCAGGCCTGGTGACCTTTGGGACATGGTTTGACCCTCTATAGGAATGTGCGATCATCATGAAACGTTCAGATCACTTACAACTCCATAGATTCTACCTTCTTGTAACGTTTCAGCCTGATTGGACCTTGGTTTCACACAAATGGACCCAGAATGATGTGAAATTGTGCTTCGTGCAACATAATTCTGGTTGCCATTTACAAACCATAAGTGCTAATGACTCCATTCCTTTTTGTGGTTGTAGGGGCTGTTGATTGGAGTACACTAAACCAAACCTGATCTCTCTAGGACATTCAGAAGCCAAGTTACAAGCCCACAAATGTGTAACTGGACTACTTCTTTAAATTGACACCAGATCCGGTGACCTTTGGGACATGGTTTGACCCCCTTACGAAAGTGCTATCATTATGAAACGTTCAGATCACTTACAACTCAGTAGATTCTACCTTCCTGTAACGTTTCAGCCTGACTGGACCTTGTTTTCACACAAATGAACCCAGAATGATGTGAAATTGTGCTTCGTGCAACATAATTCTGGGTGTCATGTAAAAACCATAAGTGCTAATGACTCCATTCCTTTTTGTGGTTGTAGGGGCTGTTGATTGGAGTACATTAAAACAAACCTGACCTCTCTAGGACATTCAGAAGCCAAGTTATAAGCCCACAAAGGTGTAACTGGACTACTTCTTTAAAGTGACACCAGGCCCGGTGACCTTTGGGACATGGTTTTACCCCCTTAGGAATGTGCGATCATCTTGAAACGTTCAGATCACTTACAACTCAATAGATTCTACCTTCTTGTAACGTTTCAGCCTGATTGGATCTTGTTTTCACACAAATGGACCCAGAATGATTTAAAATTGTGCTTCGTGCAACATAATTCTGGGTGCCATTTACAAACCATAAGTGCTAATGACCCCATTCCTTTTTGAGGTTGTAGGGGTTGTTGATTGGAGTACACTAAAACAAACCTGATCTCTCTAGGACATTCAGAAGCCAAGTTATAAGCCCACAAATGTGTAACTGGACTACTTCTTTAAATTGACACCAGATCCGGTGACCTTTGGGACATGGTTTGACCCCCTTAGGAAAGTGCTATCATCATGAAACGTTCAGATCACTTACAACTCAATAGATTCTACCTTTATGTAACGTTTCAGCCTGATTGGACCTTGTTTTCACACAAATGAACCCAGAATGATGTGAAATTGTGCTTCGTGCAACATAATTATGGGTGTCATGTAAAAACCATAAGTGCTAATGACTCCATTCCTTTTTGTGGTTGTAGGAGCTGTTGATTGGAGTACACTAAAACAAACCTGATCTCTCTAGGACATTCAGAAGCCAAGTTATAAGCCCACAAAGGTGTAACTGGACTACTTCTTTAAAGTGACACCAGGCCCGGTGACCTTTGGGACATGGTTTGACCCCCTTAGGAAAGTGCTATCATCATGAAATGTTCAGTTCACTTACAACTCAATAGATTCTACCTTCCTGTAACGTTTCAGCCTGATTGGACCTTGTTTTCACACAAATGGACCCAGAATGAAGTGAAATTGTGCTTCGTGCAACATAATTCTGGGTGCCATTTACAAGCCATAAGTGCTAATGATACCATTCCTTTTTTGTGGTTGTAGGGGCTGTTGATTGGAGTACACTAAAACAAACCTGATCTCACTATAACATTAAGAAGCCAAGTTATAAGCCGACAAATGTGTAACTGGACTACTTCTTTAAATTGACACCAGATCCGGTGACCTTTGGGACATGGTTTGACCCCCTTAGGAAAGTGCTATCATCATGAAACGTTCAGATCACTTACAACTCAATAGATTCTACCTTCCTGTAACGTTTCAGCCTGATTGGACCTACTTTTCACACAAATGAACCCAGAATGATGTGAAATTGTGCTTCGTGCAGCATAATTCTGGGTGCCATTTAAAAAACATAAGTGCTAATGACTCCATTCCTTTTGGGGGTAATGGGGGCTGTTAATTGGAGTACTCTAAAACAAACCTGACCTCTCTAGGATATTCAGAAGCCAAGTTATAAGCCCACAAAGGTGTAACTGGACTACTTCTTTAAAGTGACACCAGGCCCGGTGACCTTTGGGACATGGTTTGACCCCCTATAGGAATGTTTGATCATCTTGAAACGTTCAGATCACTTACAAATCAATAGATTCTACCTTCCTGTAACGTTTCAGCCTGATTGGACGTTGTTTTCTCACAAATGGACCCAGAATGATGTGAAATTGTGCTTCGTGCAACATAATTCTGGGTGCCATTTACAAACCATAAGTGCTAATGACTCCATTCCTTTTTGTGGTTGTAGGGGCTGTTGATTGGAGTACATTAAAACAAACCTGATCTCTCTAGGACATTCAGAAGCCAAGTTATAAGCCCACAAATGTGTAACTGGACTACTTCTTTAAATTGACACCAGATCCGGTGACCTTTGGGACATGGTTTGACCCCCTTAGGAATGTGCTATCATCATGAAACGTTCAGATCACTTACAACTCAATAGATTCTACATTCCTGTAATGTTTCAGCCTGACTGGACCTTGTTTTCACAAAAATGGACCCAGAATGATGTGAAATTGTGCTTCGTGCAACATAATTCTGGGTGCCATTTACAAACCATAAGGGCTAATGACTCCCTCCCTTTTTGTGGTTGTAGGGGCTGTTGATTGGAGTACACTAAAACAAACCTGACCTCTCTAGGACATTCAGAAGCCAAGTTATAAGCCCACAAAGGTGTAACTGGACTACTTCTTTAAAGTGACACCAGGCCCGGTGACCTTTGGGACATGGTTTGACCCCCTATAGGAATGTGTGATCATCATGAAACGTTCAGATCACTTACAAGGGTTGTTGATTGGAGTACACTAAAACAAACCTGATCTCTCTAGGACATTCAGAAGCCAAGTTATAAGCCCAAAAATGTGTAACTGGACTACTTCTTTAAATTGACACCAGATCCTGGTGACCTTTGGGACATGGTTTGACCCTGTTAGGACTGTGCGATCATCATGAAACGTTCAGATCACTTACAACTCAATAGATTCTACCTACCTGTAACGTTTTAGCCTGATTGGACCTTGTTTTCACACAAATGAACCCAGAATGATGTGAAATTGTGCTTCGTGCAACATAATTCTGGGTGCCATTTACAAACCATAAGTGCTAATGACTCCATTCCTTTTTTGGGTAATGGGGGCTGTTAATTGGAGTACTTTAAAACAAACCTGACCTCTCTAGGATATTCAGAAGCCAAGTTATAAGCCCACAAATGTGTAACTGGACTACTTCTTTAAAGTGACACCAGGCCCGGTGACCTTTGGGACATGGTTTGACCCTCTATAGGAATGTGCGATCATCATGAAACGTTCAGATCACTTACAACTCAAGAGATTCTACCTTCTTGTAACGTTTCAGCCTGATTGGACCCATGTCCCAAATGTCACCGGGCCTGGTGTCACTTTAAAGAAGTAGTCCAGTTACACCTTTTTGGGCTTATAACTTGGCTTCTGAATGTCCTAGGGAGGTCAAGTTTGTTTTAGTGTACTCCAATCAACATCCCCTACAACCACAAAAAGGAGTGGAGTCATTAGCACTTATGGTTTGTAAATGGCACCCAGAATTATGTTGCACGAAGCACAATTTCACATCATTCTGGGTCCATTTGTGTGAAAACAAGGTCCAATCAGGCTGAAACGTTACAAGAAGGTACAATCTATTGAGTTGTAAGTGATCTGAACGTTTCATGATGATCACACATTCCTATAGGGGGTCAAACCATGTCCCAAAGGTCACCGGATCTGGTGTCAATTTAAAGAAGTAGTACCATGTCCCAAAGGTCACCGGATCTGGTGTCAATTTAAAGAAGTAGTCCAGTTACACATTTGTGGGCTTATAACTTGGCTTCTGAATGTCCTAGAGAGATCAGGTTTGTTTTAGTGTACTCCAATCAACAGCCCCTAAAACCACAAAAAGGAATGGAGTCATTAGCACTTATGGTTTGTAAATGGCACCCAGAATTATGTTGCACGAAGCACAATTTCACATCATTCTGGGTTCATTTGTGTGAAAACAAGGTCCAATCAGGCTGAAACGTTACAAGAAGGTAGAATCTATTGAGTTGTAAGTGATCTGAACGTTTCATGATGATAGCCCTTTCCTAAGGGGGTCAAACCATGTCCCAAAGGTCACCGGATCTGGTGTCAATTTAACGAAGTAGTCCAGTTACACCTTTGTGGGCTTATAACTTGGCTTCTGAATGTCCTAGAGAGGTTAGATTTGTTTTACTGTACTCCAATCAACAGCCCCTACAACCACAAAAAGGAATGGAGTCATTAGCACTTATGGTTTGTAAATGGCACCCAGAATTATGTTGCACGAAGCACAATTTCACATCATTCTGGGTCCATTTGTGTGAAAACAAGGTCCAATCAGGCTGAAACGTTACAAGAAGGTAGAATCTATTGAGTTGTAAGTGATCTGAACGTTTCAAGATGATCGCACTTTCCTAAGGGGGTCGAACCATGTCCCAAAGGTCACCGGATCTGGTGTCAATTTAAAGAAGTAGTCCAGTTACACCTTTGTGGGCTTATAACTTGGCTTCTGAATGTCCTAGAGAGGTCAGGTTTGTTTTAGTGTACTCCAATCAACAGTCCCTACAACCACAAAAAGGAATGCAGTCATTAGCACTTATGGTTTGTAAATGGCACCCAGAATTATGTTGCACGAAGCACAATTTCACATCAGTCTGGGTTCATTTGTGTGAAAAAAAGGTCCAATCAGGCTGAAACGTTACAGGAAGGTAGAATCTATTGAGTTGTAAGTGATCTGAACGTTTCATGATGATAGCACTTTCCTAAGGGGGTCAAACCATGTCCCAAAGGTCACCGGATCTGGTGTCAATTTAAAGAAGTAGTCCATTTACACATTTGTGGGCTTATAACTTGGCTTCTGAATTTCCTAGAGAGATCAGGTTTGTTTTAGTGTACTCCAATCAACAGCCCCTACAACCACAAAAAGGAAGGGAGTCATTAGCACTTATGGTTTGTAAATGGCACCCAGAATTATGTTGCACGAAGCACAATTTCACATCATTCTGGGTCCCTTTGTGTGAAAACAAGGTCCAATAAGGCTGAAACGTTACAAGAAGGTAGAATCTATTGAGTTTTAAGTGATCTGAACGTTTCATGATGATCGCACATTCCTATAGGGGGTCAAACCATGTCCCAAAGGTCACCGGGCCTGGTGTCACTTTAAAGAAGTAGTCCAGTTACACCTTTGTGGTCTTATAACTTGGCTTCTGAATGTCCTAGAGAGGTCAGGTTTGTTTTAGTGTACTCCAATCAACAGCCCCTACAACCACAAAAAGGAATGGAGTCATTAGCACTTATGGTTTGTAAATGGCACCTAGAATTATGTTGCACGAAGCACAATTTCACATCATTCTTGGTCCATTTGTGTGAAAACCAGGTCCATTCAGGCTGAAACGCTACAAGAAGGTAGAATCTATTGAGTTGTAAGTGATCTGAACGTTTCAAGCAGATCGCTCATTCCTATAGTGGGTAAAACCATGTCCCAAAGGTCACCGGGCCTGGTGTCACTTTAAAGAAGTAGTCCAGTTACACCTTTGTGGGCTTATAACTTGGCTTCTGAATGTCCTAGAGAGGTTAGGTTTGTTTTAGTGTACTCCAATCAACAGCCCCTACAACCACAAAAAGGAATGGAGTCATTAGCACTTATGGTTTGTAAATGGCACCCAGAATTATGTTGCACGAAGCACAATTTCACATCATTCTGGGTTCATTTGTGTGAAAACAAGGTCCAATCAGGCTGAAACGTTACAAGAAGGTAGAATCTATTGAGTTGTAAGTGATATGAATGTTTCATGATGATAGCACTTTCCTAAGGGGGTCAAACCATGTCCCAAAGGTCACCGGATCTGGTGTCAATTTAAAGAAGTAGTCCAGTTACACCTTTGTGGGCTTATAACTTGGCTTCTGAATGTCCTAGAGAGGTTAGGTTTGTTTTAGTGTACTCCAATCAACAGCCCCTACAACCACAAAAAGGAATGGAGTCATTAGCACTTATGGTTTGTAAATGGCACCCAGAATTATGTTGCACGAAGCACAATTTCACATCATTCTGGGTCCATTTGTGTGAAAACAAGGTCCAATCAGGCTGAAACGTTACAAGAAGGTAGAATCTATTGAGTTGTAAGTGATCTGAACGTTTCAAGATGATCGCACTTTCCTAAGGGGGTCAAACCATGTCCCAAAGGTCACCGGATCTGGTGTCAATTTAAAGAAGTAGTCCAGTTACACCTTTGTGGGCTTATAACTTGGCTTCTGAATGTCCTAGAGAGGTCAGGTTTGTTTTAGTGTACTCCAGTCAACAGTCCCTACAACCACAAAAATGAATGCAGTCATTAGCACTTATGGTTTGTAAATGGCACCCAGAATTATGTTGCACGAAGCACAATTTCACATAATTCTGGGTTCATTTGTGTGAAAAAAAGGTCCAATCAGGCTGAAACGTTACAGGAAGGTAGAATCTATTGAGTTGTAAGTGATCTGAACGTTTCATGATGATAGCACTTTCCTAAGGGGGTCAAACCATGTCCCAAAGGTCACCGGATCTGGTGTAAATTTAAAGAAGTAGTCCAGTTACACATTTGTGGGCTTATAACTTGGCTTCTGAATGTCCTAGAGAGATCAGGTTTATTTTAGTATACTCCAATCAACAGCCCCTACAACCACAAAAAGGAATGGAGTCATTAGCACTTATGGTCTTTAAATGGCACCCAGAATTATGTTGCACGAAGCACAATTTCACATCATTCTGGGTCCATTTGTGTGAAAACAAGGTCAAATCAGGCTGAAACGTTACAAGAAGGTAGAATCTATTGAGTTGTAAGTGATCTGAACGTTTCAAGATGATCGCACTTTCCTAAGGGGGTCAAACCATGTCCCAAAGGTCACCGGATCTGGTGTCAATTTAAAGAAGTAGTCCAGTTACACCTTTGTGGGCTTATAACTTGGCTTTTGAATATCCTAGAGAGGTCAGGTTTGTTTTAGAGTAGTCCAATTAACAGCCACCATTACCCCAAAAAGGAATGGAGTCATTAGCACTTATGGTTTTTAAATGGCACCCAGAATTATGTTGCACGAAGCACAATTTCACATCATTCTGGGTTCATTTGTGTGAAAACAAGGTCCAATCAGGCTGAAACGTTACAGGAAGGTAGAATCTATTGAGTTGTAAGTTATCTGAACGTTTCATGATGATAGCACTTTCCTAAGGGGGTCAAACCATGTCCCAAAGGTCACCGGATCTGGTGTCAATTTAAAGAAGTAGTCCAGTTACACATTTGTGGGCTTGTAACTTGGCTTCTCAATGTCCTAGAGAGATCAGGTTTGTTTTAGTGTACTCCAATCAACAACCCCTACAACCACAAAAAGGAATGGAGTCATTAGCACTTATGGTTTGTAAATGGCAACCAGAATTATGTTGCACGAAGCACAATTTCACATCATTCTGGGTCCATTTGTGTGAAAACAAGGCCCAATCAGGCTGAAACGTTACAGGAAGGTAGAATCTATTGAGTTGTAAGTGATCTGAACGTTTCATGATGATAGCACTTTCCTAAGGGGGTCAAACCATGTCCCAAAGGTCACCGGATCTGGTGTCAATTTAAAGAAGTAGTCCAGTTACATATTTGTGGGCTTATAACTTGGCTTCTGAATGTCCTAGAGAGATCAGGGTTGTTTTAGTGTACTCCAATCAACAGCCCCTACAACGACAAAAAGGAATGGAGTCATTAGCACTTATAGTTTGTAAATGGCACCCAGAATTATGTTGCACGAAGCACAATTTCACATAATTCTGGGTCCATTTGTGTGAAAACAAGGTCCAATCAGGCTGAAACGTTACAAGAAGGTAGAATCTATTGAGTTGTAAGTGATCTGAACGTTTCATGATGATCACACATTCCTATGGGGGGTCAAACCATGTCCCAAAGGTCACCGGGCCTGGTGTCACTTTAAAGAAGTAGTCCAGTTACACCTTTGTGGGCTTATAACTTGGCTTCTGAATATTCTAAAGAGGTCAGGTTTGTTTTAGTGTACTCCAATCAACAGTCCCTACAACCACAAAAAGGACTGGAGTCATTAGCACTTATGGTTTTTAAATGGGACGCAGAATTATGTTGCACGAAGCACAATTTCACATCATTCTGGGTCCATTTGTGTGAAAACAAGGTTCAATCAGGCTGAAACGTTACAAGAAGGTAGAATCTATTGAGTTGTAAGTGATCTGAACGTTTCATGATGATAGCACTTTCCTAAGGGGGTCAAACCATGTCCCAAAGGTCACCGGATCTGGTGACAATTTAAAGAAGTAGTCCAGTTACACATTTTTAGGCTTATAACTTGGATTCTGAATGTCCTAGAGAGATCAGGTTTGTTTTAGTGTACTCCAATCAACAGCCCCTACAACCACAAAAAGGAATGGAGTCATTAGCACTTATGGTTTTTAAATGGCACCCAGAATTATGTTGCACGAAGCACAATTTCACATCATTCTGGGTTCATTTGTGTGAAAACAAGGTCCAATAAGGCTGAAACGTTACAGGAAGGTAGAATCTATTGAGTAGTAAGTGATCTGAACGTTTCATGATGATAGCACTTTCCTAAGGGGGTCAAACCATGTCCCAAAGGTCACCGGATCTGGTGTCAATTTAAAGAAGTAGTCCAGTTACACATTTGTGGGCTTATAACTTGGCTTCTGAATGTCCTAGTGAGATCAGGTTTGTTTTAGTGTACTCCAATCAACAGCCCCTACAACCACAAAAAGGAATGGAGTCATTAGCACTTATGGTTTGTAAATGGCACCCAGAATTATGTTGCACGAAGCACAATTTCACATCATTCTGGGTCCATTTGTGTGAAAACAAGGTCCAATCAGGCTGAAACGTTACAAGAAGGTAGAATCTATTGAGTTGTAAGTGATCTGAACGTTTCAAGATGATCGCACTTTCCTAAGGGGGTCGAACCATGTCCCAAAGGTCACCGGATCTGGTGTCAATTTAAAGAAGTAGTCCAGTTACACCTTTGTGGGCTTATAACTTGGCTTCTGAATGTCCTAGAGAGGTCAGGTTTGTTTTAGTGTACTCCAATCAACAGTCCCTACAACCACAAAAAGGAATGCAGTCATTAGCACTTATGGTTTGTAAATGGCACCCAGAATTATGTTGCACGAAGCACAATTTCACATCATTCTGGGTCCATTTGTGTGAAAACAAGGTCCAATCAGGCTGAAACGTTACAAGAAGGTAGAATCTATTGAGTTGTAAGTGATCTGAACGTTTCAAGATGATCGCACTTTCCTAAGGGGGTCGAACCATGTCCCAAAGGTCACCGGACTTGGTGTCAATTTAAAGAAGTAGTCCAGTTACACCTTTGTGGGCTTATAACTTGGCTTCTGAATGTCCTAGAGAGGTCAGGTTTGTTTTAGTGTACTCCAATCAACAGTCCCTACAACCACAAAAAGGAATGCAGTCATTAGCACTTATGGTTTGTAAATGGCACCCAGAATTATGTTGCACGAAGCACAATTTCACATCAGTCTGGGTTCATTTGTGTGAAAAAAAGGTCCAATCAGGCTGAAACGTTACAGGAAGGTAGAATCTATTGAGTTGTAAGTGATCTGAACGTTTCATGATGATAGCACTTTCCTAAGGGGGTCAAACCATGTCCCAAAGGTCACCGGATCTGGTGTCAATTTAAAGAAGTAGTCCAGTTACACATTTGTGGGCTTATAACTTGGCTTCTGAATTTCCTAGAGAGATCAGGTTTGTTTTAGTGTACTCCAATCAACAGCCCCTACAACCACAAAAAGGAAGGGAGTCATTAGCACTTATGGTTTGTAAATGGCACCCAGAATTATGTTGCACGAAGCACAATTTCACATCATTCTGGGTCCCTTTGTGTGAAAACAAGGTCCAATAAGGCTGAAACGTTACAAGAAGGTAGAATCTATTGAGTTTTAAGTGATCTGAACGTTTCATGATGATCGCACATTCCTATAGGGGGTCAAACCATGTCCCAAAGGTCACCGGGCCTGGTGTCACTTTAAAGAAGTAGTCCAGTTACACCTTTGTGGGCTTATAACTTGGCTTCTGAATGTCCTAGAGAGGTCAGGTTTGTTTTAGTGTACTCCAATCAACAGCCCCTACAACCACAAAAAGGAATGGAGTCATTAGCACTTATGGTTTGTAAATGGCACCTAGAATTATGTTGCACGAAGCACAATTTCACATCATTCTTGGTCCATTTGTGTGAAAACCAGGTCCATTCAGGCTGAAACGCTACAAGAAGGTAGAATCTATTGAGTTGTAAGTGATCTGAACGTTTCAAGCAGATCGCTCATTCCTATAGTGGGTAAAACCATGTCCCAAAGGTCACCGGGCCTGGTGTCACTTTAAAGAAGTAGTCCAGTTACACCTTTGTGGGCTTATAACTTGGCTTCTGAATGTCCTAGAGAGGTTAGGTTTGTTTTAGTGTACTCCAATCAACAGCCCCTACAACCACAAAAAGGAATGGAGTCATTAGCACTTATGGTTTGTAAATGGCACCCAGAATTATGTTGCACGAAGCACAATTTCACATCATTCTGGGTCCATTTGTGTGAAAACAAGGTCCAATCAGGCTGAAACGTTACAAGAAGGTAGAATCTATTGAGTTGTAAGTGATCTGAACGTTTCAAGATGATCGCACTTTCCTAAGGGGGTCGAACCATGTCCCAAAGGTCACCGGATCTGGTGTCAATTTAAAGAAGTAGTCCAGTTACACCTTTGTGGGCTTATAACTTGGCTTCTGAATGTCCTAGAGAGGTCAGGTTTGTTTTAGTGTACTCCAATCAACAGTCCCTACAACCACAAAAAGGAATGCAGTCATTAGCACTTATGGTTTGTAAATGGAACCCAGAATTATGTTGCACGAAGCACAATTTCACATCAGTCTGGGTTCATTTGTGTGAAAAAAAGGTCCAATCAGGCTGAAACGTTACAGGAAGGTAGAATCTATTGAGTTGTAAGTGATCTGAACGTTTCATGATGATAGCACTTTCCTAAGGGGGTCAAACCATGTCCCAAAGGTCACCGGATCTGGTGTCAATTTAAAGAAGTAGTCCAGTTACACATTTGTGGGCTTATAACTTGGCTTCTGAATTTCCTAGAGAGATCAGGTTTGTTTTAGTGTACTCCAATCAACAGCCCCTACAACCACAAAAAGGAAGGGAGTCATTAGCACTTATGGTTTGTAAATGGCACCCAGAATTATGTTGCACGAAGCACAATTTCACATCATTCTGGGTCCCTTTGTGTGAAAACAATGTCCAATAAGGCTGAAACGTTACAAGAAGGTAGAATCTATTGAGTTTTAAGTGATCTGAACGTTTCATGATGATCGCACATTCCTATAGGGGGTCAAACCATGTCCCAAAGGTCACCGGGCCTGGTGTCACTTTAAAGAAGTAGTCCAGTTACACCTTTGTGGGCTTATAACTTGGCTTCTGAATGTCCTAGAGAGGTCAGGTTTGTTTTAGTGTACTCCAATCAACAGCCCCTACAACCACAAAAAGGAATGGAGTCATTAGCACTTATGGTTTGTAAATGGCACCTAGAATTATGTTGCACGAAGCACAATTTCACATTATTCTTGGTCCATTTGTGTGAAAACCAGGTCCATTCAGGCTGAAACGCTACAAGAAGGTAGAATCTATTGAGTTGTAAGTGATCTGAACGTTTCAAGCAGATCGCTCATTCCTATAGTGGGTAAAACCATGTCCCAAAGGTCACCGGGCCTGGTGTCACTTTAAAGAAGTAGTCCAGTTACACCTTTGTGGGCTTATAACTTGGCTTCTGAATGTCCTAGAGAGGTTAGGTTTGTTTTAGTGTACTCCAATCAACAGCCCCTACAACCACAAAAAGGAATGGAGTCATTAGCACTTATGGTTTGTAAATGGCACCCAGAATTATGTTGCACGAAGCACAATTTCACATCATTCTGGGTTCATTTGTGTGAAAACAAGGTCCAATCAGGCTGAAACGTTACAAGAAGGTAGAATCTATTGAGTTGTAAGTGATCTGAATGTTTCATGATGATAGCACTTTCCTAAGGGGGTCAAACCATGTCCCAAAGGTCACCGGATCTGGTGTCAATTTAAAGAAGTAGTCCAGTTACACCTTTGTGGGCTTATAACTTGGCTTCTGAATGTCCTAGAGAGGTTAGGTTTGTTTTAGTGTACTCCAATCAACAGCCCCTACAACCACAAAAAGGAATGGAGTCATTAGCACTTATGGTTTGTAAATGGCACCCAGAATGATGTTGCACGAAGCACAATTTCACATCATTCTGGGTCCATTTGTGTGAAAACAAGGTCCAATCAGGCTGAAACGTTACAAGAAGGTAGAATCTATTGAGTTGTAAGTGATCTGAACGTTTCAAGATGATCGCACTTTCCTAAGGGGGTCAAACCATGTCCCAAAGGTCACCGGATCTGGTGTCAATTTAAAGAAGTAGTCCAGTTACACCTTTGTGGGCTTATAACTTGGCTTCTGAATGTCCTAGAGAGGTCAGGTTTGTTTTAGTGTACTCCAGTCAACAGTCCCTACAACCACAAAAATGAATGCAGTCATTAGCACTTATGGTTTGTAAATGGCACCCAGAATTATGTTGCACGAAGCACAATTTCACATAATTCTGGGTTCATTTGTGTGAAAAAAAGGTCCAATCAGGCTGAAACGTTACAGGAAGGTAGAATCTATTGAGTTGTAAGTGATCTGAACGTTTCATGATGATAGCACTTTCCTAAGGGGGTCAAACCATGTCCCAAAGGTCACCGGATCTGGTGTAAATTTAAAGAAGTAGTCCAGTTACACATTTGTGGGCTTATAACTTGGCTTCTGAATGTCCTAGAGAGATCAGGTTTATTTTAGTATACTCCAATCAACAGCCCCTACAACCACAAAAAGGAATGGAGTCATTAGCACTTATGGTCTTTAAATGGCACCCAGAATTATGTTGCACGAAGCACAATTTCACATCATTCTGGGTCCATTTGTGTGAAAACAAGGTCAAATCAGGCTGAAACGTTACAAGAAGGTAGAATCTATTGAGTTGTAAGTGATCTGAACGTTTCAAGATGATCGCACTTTCCTAAGGGGGTCAAACCATGTCCCAAAGGTCACCGGATCTGGTGTCAATTTAAAGAAGTAGTCCAGTTACACCTTTGTGGGCTTATAACTTGGCTTTTGAATATCCTAGAGAGGTCAGGTTTGTTTTAGAGTAGTCCAATTAACAGCCACCATTACCCCAAAAAGGAATGGAGTCATTAGCACTTATGGTTTTTAAATGGCACCCAGAATTATGTTGCACGAAGCACAATTTCACATCATTCTGGGTTCATTTGTGTGAAAACAAGGTCCAATCAGGCTGAAACGTTACAGGAAGGTAGAATCTATTGAGTTGTAAGTTATCTGAACGTTTCATGATGATAGCACTTTCCTAAGGGGGTCAAACCATGTCCCAAAGGTCACCGGATCTGGTGTCAATTTAAAGAAGTAGTCCAGTTACACATTTGTGGGCTTGTAACTTGGCTTCTCAATGTCCTAGAGAGATCAGGTTTGTTTTAGTGTACTCCAATCAACAACCCCTACAACCACAAAAAGGAATGGAGTCATTAGCACTTATGTTTTGTAAATGGCAATCAGAATTATGTTGCACGAAGCACAATTTCACATCATTCTGGGTCCATTTGTGTGAAAACAAGGCCCAATCAGGCTGAAACGTTACAGGAAGGTAGAATCTATTGAGTTGTAAGTGATCTGAACGTTTCATGATGATAGCACTTTCCTAAGGGGGTCAAACCATGTCCCAAAGGTCGCCGGATCTGGTGTCAATTTAAAGAAGTAGTCCAGTTACATATTTGTGGGCTTATAACTTGGCTTCTGAATGTCCTAGAGAGATCAGGGTTGTTTTAGTGTACTCCAATCAACAGCCCCTACAACGACAAAAAGGAATGGAGTCATTAGCACTTATAGTTTGTAAATGGCACCCAGAATTATGTTGCACGAAGCACAATTTCACATAATTCTGGGTCCATTTGTGTGAAAACAAGGTCCAATCAGGCTGAAACGTTACAAGAAGGTAGAATCTATTGAGTTGTAAGTGATCTGAACGTTTCATGATGATCACACATTCCTATGGGGGGTCAAACCATGTCCCAAAGGTCACCGGGCCTGGTGTCACTTTAAAGAAGTAGTCCAGTTACACCTTTGTGGGCTTATAACTTGGCTTCTGAATATTCTAAAGAGGTCAGGTTTGTTTTAGTGTACTCCAATCAACAGTCCCTACAACCACAAAAAGGACTGGAGTCATTAGCACTTATGGTTTTTAAATGGGACGCAGAATTATGTTGCACGAAGCACAATTTCACATCATTCTGGGTCCATTTGTGTGAAAACAAGGTTCAATCAGGCTGAAACGTTACAAGAAGGTAGAATCTATTGAGTTGTAAGTGATCTGAACGTTTCATGATGATAGCACTTTCCTAAGGGGGTCAAACCATGTCCCAAAGGTCACCGGATCTGGTGACAATTTAAAGAAGTAGTCCAGTTACACATTTGTGGGCTTATAACTTGGATTCTGAATGTCCTAGAGAGATCAGGTTTGTTTTAGTGTACTCCAATCAACAGCCCCTACAACCACAAAAAGGAATGGAGTCATTAGCACTTATGGTTTTTAAATGGCACCCAGAATTATGTTGCACGAAGCACAATTTCACATCATTCTGGGTTCATTTGTGTGAAAACAAGGTCCAATAAGGCTGAAACGTTACAGGAAGGTAGAATCTATTGAGTAGTAAGTGATCTGAACGTTTCATGATGATAGCACTTTCCTAAGGGGGTCAAACCATGTCCCAAAGGTCACCGGATCTGGTGTCAATTTAAAGAAGTAGTCCAGTTACACATTTGTGGGCTTATAACTTGGCTTCTGAATGTCCTAGTGAGATCAGGTTTGTTTTAGTGTACTCCAATCAACATCCCCTACAACCACAAAAAGGAATGGAGTCATTAGCACTTATGGTTTGTAAATGGCACCCAGAATTATGTTGCACGAAGCACAATTTCACATCATTCTGGGTCCATTTGTGTGAAAACAAGGTCCAATCAGGCTGAAACGCTACAAGAAGATAGAATCTATTGAGTTGTAAGTGATCTGAACGTTTCAAGATGATCGCACATTCCTATAGGGGGTAAAACCATGTCCCAAAGGTCATCGGGCCTGGTGTCACTTTAAGGATGTAGTCCAGTTACGCCTTTGTGGGCTTATAACTTGTCTTCTGAATGTCCTAGAGAGGTTAGGTTTGTTTTAGTGTACACCAATCAAAAGTCCCTACAACCACAAAAAGGAATGGAGTCATTAGCACTTATGGTTTGTAAATGGCACCCAGAATTATGTTGCACGAAGCACAATTTCACATCATTCTGGGTTCATTTGTGTGAAAACAAGGTCCAGTCAGGCTGAAACGTTACAGGAAGGTAGAATCTATTGAGTTGTAAGTGATCTGAACGTTTCATGATGATAGCACTTTCCTAAGGGGGTCAAACCATGTCCCAAAGGTCACCGGATCTGGTGTCAATTTAAAGAAGTAGTCCAGTTACACATTTGTGGGCTTATAACTTGGCTTCTGAATGTCCTAGAGAGATCAGGTTTGTTTTAGTGTACTCCAATCAACAGCCCCTACAACCACAAAAAGGAATTGAGTCATTAGCACTTATGGTTTGTAAATGGCACCCAGAATTATGTTGCACGAAGCACGATTTCACATCATTCTGGGTCCATTTGGGTGAAAACAAGGTCCAATCAGGCTGAAATGTTACAGGAAGGTAGAATCTATTGAGTTGTAAGTGATCTGAACGTTTCATGATGATAGCACTTTCCTAAGGGGGTCAAACCATGTCCCAAAGGTCACCGGATCTGGTGTCAATTTAAAGAAGTTGTCCAGTTACACATTTGTGGGCTTATAACTTGGCTTCTGAATGTCCTGGAGTGATCAGGTTTGTTTTAGTGTACTCCAATCAACAGCCCCTACAACCACAAAAAGGAATGGAGTCATTAGCACTTATGGTTTTTAAATGGCACCCAGAATTATGTTGCACGAAGCACAATTTCACATCATTCTGGGTTCATTTGTGTGAAAACAAGGTCCAATCAGGCTGAAACGTTACAGGAAGGTAGAATCTATTGAGTTGTAAGTGATCTGAACGTTTCATGATGATAGCACTTTCCTAAGGGGGTCAAACCATGTCCCAAAGGTCACCGGATCTGGTGTCACTTTAAAGAAGTAGTCCAGTTACACATTTGTGGGCTTATAACTTGGCTTCTGAATGTCCTAGAGAGATCAGGTTTGTTTTAGTATACTCCAATCAACAGCCCCTACAACCACAAAAAGGATCGGAGTCATTAGCACTTATGGTTTTTAAATGGCACCCAGAATTATGTTGCACGAAGCACAATTTCACATCATTCTGGGTTCATTTGTGTGAAAACAAGGTCCAATCAGGCTGAAACGTTACAGGAAGGTAGACTCTATTGAGTTGTAAGTGATCTGAACGTTTCAAGATGATCGCACATTCCTATAGGGGGTAAAACCATGTCCCAAAGGTCACCGGGCCTGGTGTCACTTTAAAGATGTAGTCCAGTTACACCTTTGTGGGTTTATAACTTGGCTTCTGAATGTCCTAGAGAGGTTAGGTTTGTTTTAGTGTACTCCAATCAAAAGCCCCTACAACCACAAAAAGGAATGGAGTCATTAGCACTTATGGTTTGTAAATGGCACCCAGAATTATGTTGCACGAAGCACAATTTCACATCATTCTGGGTTCATTTGTGTGAAAACAAGGTCCAATCAGGCTGAAACGTTACAGGAAGGTAGAATCTATTGAGTTGTAATTGATCTGAACGTTTCATGATGATAGCACTTTCCTAAGGGGGTCAAACCAAGTCCCAAAGGTCACCGGATCTGGTGTCACTTTAAAGAAGTAGTCCAGTTAAACATTTGTAGGCTTATAACTTGGCTTCTGAATGTCCTAGAGAGGTCAGGTTTGTTTTAGTGTACTCCAATCAACAGCCCCTACAACCACAAAAAGGAATGGAGACATTAGCAGTTATGGTTTTTAAATGGCACCCAGAATTATGTTGCACGAAGCACAATTTCACATCATTCTGGGTTCATTTGTGTGAAAACAAGGTCCAATCAGGCTGAAACGTTACAGGAAGGTAGAATCTATTGAGTTGTAAGTGATCTTAACGTTTCATGATGATAGCACTTTCCTAAGGGGGTCAAACCATGTCCCAAATGTCACCGGATCTGGTGTCAATTTAAAGAAGTAGTCCAGTTACACATTTGTGGGCTTATAACTTGGCTTCTGAATGTCCTAGAGAGATCAGGTTTGTTTTAGGGTACTCCAGTCAACAGCTCCTACAACCACAAAAAGGAATGGAGTCATTAGCACTTATGGTTTTTAAATGGCACCCAGAATTATGTTGCACCAAGCACAATTTCACATCATTCTGGGTTCATTTGTGTGAAAACAAGGTCCAATCAGGCTGAAACGTTACAGGAAGGTAGAATCTATTGAGTTGTAAGTCATCTGAACGTTTCATGATGATAGCACTTTCCTAAGGGGGTAAAACCATGTCCCAAAGGTCACCGGATCTGGTGTCAATTTAAGGAAGTAGTCCAGTTCCACATTTGTGGGCTTATAACTTGGCTTCTGAATGTCCTAGAGAGATCAGGTTTGTTTTAATGTACTCCAATCAACAGCCCCTACAACCACAAAAAGGAATGGAGTCATTAGCACTTATGGTTTGTAAATGGCACCCAGAATTATGTTGCACAAAGCACAATTTCACATCATTCTGGGTTCATTTGTGTGAAAACAAGGTCCAATCAGGCTGAAACGTTACAGGAAGGTAGAATCTACTGAGTTGTAAGTGATCTGAACGTTTCATGATGATAGCACTTTCCTAAGGGGGTCAAACCATGTCCCAAATGTCACCGGATCTGGTGTCAATTTAAAGAAGTAGTCCAGTTACACATTTGTGGGCTTATAACTTGGCTTCTGAATGTCCTAGAGAGATCAGGTTTGTTTAACTGTACTCCAATCAACAGCCCCTACAACCACAAAAAGGAATGGAGTCATTAGCACTTATGCTTTGTCAATGGCACCCAGAATTATGTTGCACGAAGCTCAATTTCAGATCATTCTGGGTCCATTTGTGTGAAAACAATGTCCAATCAGGCTGAAACGCTACAAGAAGATAGAATCTATTGAGTTGTAAGTGATCTGAACGTTTCAAGATGATCGCACATTCCTATAGGTGGTAAAACCATGTCCCAAAGGTCACCGGGCCTTGTGTCACTTTAAAGAAGTAGTCCAGTTACACATTTGTGGGCTTGTAACTCTGCTTCTGAATGTCCTAGAGAGGTCAGGTTTGTTTTAGTGTACTCCAACAAACAGCCCCTACAACCACAAAAAAGAATGGAGTCATTAGCACTTATGGTTTGTAAATGGCACCCAGAATTATGTTGCACGAAGCACAATTTCACATCATTCTGGGTCCATTTGTGTGAAAACAAGGTCCAATCAGGCTGAAACTTTACAGGAAGGTAGAATCTATTGAGTTGTAAGTGATCTCAACGTTTCAAGATGATAGCACTTTCCTAAGGGGGTCAAACCATGTCCCAAAGGTCACCGGATCTGGTGTCAATTTAAAGAAGTAGTCCAGTTACACCTTTGTGGGCTTATAACTTGGCTTCTGAATGTCCTAGAGAGATCAGGTTTGTTTTAGTATACTCCAATCAACAGCCCCTACAACCACAAAAAGGAATGGAGTCATTAACACTTATGGTTTTTAAATGGCACCCAGAATTATGTTGCACGAAGCCCAATTTCACATCATTCTGGGTTCATTTGTGTGAAAACAAGGTCCAGTCAGGCTGAAACGTTACAGGAAGGTAGAATCTATTGAGTTGTAAGTGATCTGAACGTTTCATGATGATAGCACTTTCCTAAGGGGGTCAAACCATGTCCCAAAGGTCACCGGATCTGGTGTCAACTTAAAGAAGTAGTCCAGTTACACATTTGTGGGCTTATAACTTGGCTTCTGAATGTCCTGGAGCGATCAGGTTTGTTATAGTGTACTCCAATCAACAGCCCCTACAACCACAAAAAGGATAGGAGTCATTAGCACTTATGGTTTTTAAATGGCACCCAGAATTATGTTGCACGAAGCACAATTTCACATCATTCTGGGTTCATTTGTGTGAAAACAAGGTCCAATCAGGCTGATATGTTACAGGAAGGTAGAATCTATTGAGTTGAAAGTGATCTGAACGTTTCATGATGATAGCACTTTCCTAAGGGGGTCAAACCATGTCCCAAAGGTCACCGGATCTGGTGTCAACTTAAAGAAGTAGTCCAGTTACACATTTGTGGGCTTATAACTTGGCTTCTGAATGTCCTGGAGCAATCAGGTTTGTTTTAGTGTACTCCAATCAACAGCCCCTACAACCACAAAAAGGATCGGAGTCATTAGCACTTATGGTTTTTAAATGGTACCCAGAATTATGTTGCACGAAGCACAATTTCACATCATTCTGGGTTCATTTGTGTGAAAACAAGGTCCAATCAGGCTGAAACGTTACAGGAAGGTAGAATCTATTACGTTGTAAGTGATCTGAACGTTTCATGATGATAGCACTTTCCTAAGGGGGTCAAACCATGTCCCAAAGGTCACCGGATCTGGTGTCAATTTAAATAAGTTGTCCAGTTACACATTTGTGGGCTTATAACTTGGCTTCTGAATGTCCTAGAGCAATCAGGTTTGTTTTAGTGTACTCCAATCAACAGCCCCTACAACCACAAAAAGGAATGGAGACATTAGCACTTATGGTTTTTAAATGGCACCCAGAATTATGTTGCACGAAGCACAATTTCACATCATTCTGGGTTCATTTGTGTGAAAACAAGGTCCAATCAGGCTGAAACGTTACAGGAAGGTAGAATCTATTGAGTTGTAAGTGATCTGAACGTTTCATCATGATAGCACTTTCCTAAGGGGGTCAAACCATGTCCCAAAGGTCACCGGATCAGGTGTCAATTTAAAGAAGTAGTCCAGTTACACATTTGTGGGCTTATAACTTGGCTTCTGAATGTCCTAGAGAGATCAGGTTTGTTTTAGTGTACTCCAATCAACAGCCCCTACAACCACAAAAAGGAATGGAGTCATTAGCACTTATGGTTTGTAAATGGCACCCAGAATTATGTTGCACGAAGCACAATTTCACATCATTCTGGGTTCATTTGTGTGAAAACAAGGTCCAATCAGGCTGAAACGTTACAGGAAGGTAGAATCTATTGAGTTGTAAGTGATCTGAACGTTTCATCATGATAGCACTTTCCTAAGGGGGTCAAACCATGTCCCAAAGGTCACCGGATCAGGTGTCAATTTAAAGAAGTAGTCCAGTTACACATTTGTGGGCTTATAACTTGGCTTCTGAATGTCCTAGAGAGATCAGGTTTGTTTTAGTGTACTCCAATCAACAGCCCCTACAACCACAAAAAGGAATGGAGTCATTAGCACTTATGGTTTGTAAATGGCACCCAGAATTATGTTGCACGAAGCACAATTTCACATCATTCTGTGTCCATTTGTGTGAAAACAAGGTCCAATCAGGCTGAAACGCTACAAGAAGGTAGAATCTATTGAGTTGTAAGTGATCTGAACGTTTCAAGATGATCGCACATTCCTATAGGGGGTAAAACCATGTCCCAAAGGTCACCGGGCCTGGTGTCACTTTAAAGATGTAGTCCAGTTACACCTTTGTGGGCTTATAACTTGGCTTCTGAATGTCCTAGAGAGGTTAGGTTTGTTTTAGTGTACTCCAATCAAAAGCCCCTACAACCACAAAAAGGAATGGAGTCATTAGCACTTATGGTTTGTAAATGGCACCCAGAATTATGTTGCACGAAGCACAATTTCACATCATTCTGGGTTCATTTGTGTGAAAACAAGGTCCAATCAGGCTGAAACGTTACAGGAAGGTAGAATCTATTGAGTTGTAAGTGATCTGAACGTTTCATGATGATAGCACTTTCCTAAGGGGGTCAAACCATGTCCCAAAGGTCACCGGATCTGGTGTCACTTTAAAGAAGTAGTCCAGTTACACATTTGTGGGCTTATAACTTGGCTTCTGAATGTCCTAGAGAGGTCAGGTTTGTTTTAGTGTACTCCAATCAACAGCCCCTACAACCACAAAAAGGAATGGAGACATTAGCACTTATGGTTTTTAAATGGCACCCAGAATTATGTTGCACGAAGCACAATTTCACATCATTCTTGGTTCATTTGTGTGAAAACAACGTCCAATCAGGCTGAAACGTTACAGGAAGGTAGAATCTATTGAGTTGTAAGTGATCTTAACGTTTCATGATGATAGCACTTTCCTAAGGGGGTCAAACCATGTCCCAAATGTCACCGGATCTGGTGTCAATTTAAAGAAGTAGTCCAGTTACACATTTGTGGGCTCATAACTTGGCTTCTGAATGTCCTAGAGAGATCAGGTTTGTTTTAGGGTACTCCAATCAACAGCTCCTACAACCACAAAAAGGAATGGAGTCATTAGCACTTATGGTTTGTAAATGGCACCCAGAATTATGTTGCACGAAGCACAATTTCACATCATTCTGTGTCCATTTGTGTGAAAACAAGGTCCAATCAGGCTGAAACGCTACAAGAAGGTAGAATCTATTGAGTTGTAAGTGATCTGAACGTTTCAAGATGATCGCACATTCCTAAGGGGGTAAAACCATGTCCCAAAGGTCACCGGGCCTGGTGTCACTTTAAAGATGTAGTCCAGTTACACCTTTGTGGGCTTATAACTTGGCTTCTGAATGTCCTAGAGAGGTTAGATTTGTTTTAGTGTACTCCAATCAAAAGCCCCTACAACCACAAAAAGGAATGGAGTCATTAGCACTTATGGTTTGTAAATGGCACCCAGAATTATGTTGCACGAAGCACAATTTCACATCATTCTGGGTTCATTTGTGTGAAAACAAGGTCCAGTCAGGCTGAAACGTTACAGGAAGGTAGAATCTATTGAGTTGTAAGTGATCTGAACGTTTCATGATGATAGCACTTTCCTAAGGGGGTCAAACCATGTCCCAAATGTCACCGGATCTGGTGTCAATTTAAAGAAGTAGTCCAGTTACACATTTGTGGGCTTATAACTTGGCTTCTGAATGTCCTAGAGAGATCAGGTTTGTTTTAGGGTACTCCAATCAACAGCTCCTACAACCACAAAAAGGAATGGAGTCATTAGCACTTATGGTTTTTAAATGGCACCCAGAATTATGTTGCACGAAGCACAATTTCACATCATTCTGGGTTCATTTGTGTGAAAACAAGGTCCAATCAGGCTGAAACGTTACAGGAAGGTAGAATCTATTGAGTTGTATGTGATCTGAACGTTTCATGATGATAGCACTTTCCTAAGGGGGTAAAACCATGTCCCAAAGGTCACCAGATCTGGTGTCAATTTAAAGAAGTAGTCCAGTTACACATTTGTGGGCTTATAACTTGGCTTCTGAATGTCCTAGAGAGATCAGGTTTGTTTTACTGTACTCCAATCAACAGCCCCTACAACCACAAAAAGGAATGGAGTCATTAGCACTTATGGTTTGTAAATGGCACCCAGAATTATGTTGCACAAAGCACAATTTCACATAATTCTGGGTTCATTTGTGTGAAAACAAGGTCCAATCAGGCTGAAACGTTACAGGAAGGTAGAATCTACTGAGTTGTAAGTGATCTGAACGTTTCATGATGATAGCACTTTCCTAAGGGGGTCAAACCATGTCCCAAATGTCACCGGATCTGGTGTCAATTTGAAGAAGTAGTCCAGTTACACATTTGTGGGCTTATAACTTGGCTTCTGAATGTCCTAGAGAGATCAGGTTTGTTTTACTGTACTCCAATCAACAGCCCCTACAACCACAAAAAGGAATGGAGTCATTAGCACTTATGCTTTGTAAATGGCACCCAGAATTATGTTGCACGAAGCACAATTTCAGATCATTCTGGGTCCATTTGTGTGAAAACAATGTCCAATCAGGCTGAAACGCTACAAGAAGGTAGAATCTATTGAGTTGTAAGTGATCTGAACGTTTCAAGATGATCGCACATTCCTATAGGGGGTAAAACCATGTCCCAAAGGTCACCGGGCCTTGTGTCACTTTAAAGAATAGTCCAGTTACACCTTTGTGGGCTTATAACTTGGCTTCTGAATGTCCTAGAGAGGTTAGGTTTGTTTTAGTGTACTCCAATCAACAGCCCCTACAACCACAAAAAGGAATGGAGTCATTAGCACTTATGGTTTGTAAATGGCACCCAGAATTATGATGCACGAAGCACAATTTCACATCATTCTGAGTTCATTTGTGTGAAAACAAGGTCCAATCAGGCTGAAACGTTACAGGATGGTAGAATCTATTGAGTTGTAAGTGATCTGAACATTTCATGATGATAGCACTTTCCTAAGGGGGTCAAACCATGTCCCAAAGGTCACCGGATCTGGTGTCAATTTAAAGAAGTAGTCCAGTTACACATTTGTGGGCTTATAACTTGGCTTCTGAATGTCCTGGAGCGATGAGGTTTGTTTTAGTGTATTCCAATCAACAGCCCCTACAACCACAAAAAGGAATGGAGTCATTAGCACTTATGGTTTTTTAATGGTACACAGAATTATGTTGCACGAAGCACAATTTCACAACATTCTGCGTTCATTTGTGTGAAAACAAGGTCCAATCAGGCTGAAACGTTACAGGAAGGTAGAATCTATTGAGTTGTAAGTGATCTGAACGTTTCATGATGATAGCACTTTCCTAAGGGGGTCAAACCATGTCCCAAAGGTCACCGGATCTGGTGTCACTTTAATGAAGTAGTCCAGTTACACATTTGTGGGCTTCTAACTTGGCTTCTGAATGTCCTAGAGAGATCAGGTTTGTTTTAGTATACTCCAATCAACAGCCCCTACAACCACAAAAAGGATCGGAGTCATTAGCACTTATGGTTTTTAAATGGCACCCAGAATTATGTTGCATGAAGCACAATTTCACATCATTCTGGGTTCATTTGTGTGAAAACAAGGTCCAATCAGGCTGAAACGTTACAGGAAGGTAGAATCTATTGAGTTGTAAGTGATCTGAACGTTTCATGATGATAGCACTTTCCTAAGGGGGTCAAACCATGTCCCAAAGGTCACCGGATCTGGTGTCAATTTAAAGAAGTTGTCCAGTTACACATTTGTGGGCTTATAACTTGGCTTCTGAATGTCCTAGAGCGATCAGGTTTGTTTTAGTGTACTCCAATGAACAGCCCCTACAACCACAAAAAGGAATGGAGACATTAGCACTTATGGTTTTTAAATGGCACCCAGAATTATGTTGCACGAAGCACAATTTCACATCATTCTGGCTTCATTTGTGTGAAAACAAGGTCCAATCAGGCTGAAACGTTACAGGAAGGTAGAATCTATTGAGTTGTAAGTGATCTGAACGTTTCATCATGATAGCACTTTCCTAAGGGGGTCAAACCATGTCCCAAAGGTCACCGGATCAGGTGTCAATTTAAAGAAGTAGTCCAGTTACACATTTGTGGGCTTATAACTTGGCTTCTGAATGTCCTAGAGCGATCAGGTTTGTTTTAGTGTACTCCAATCAACAGCCCCTACAACCACAAAAAGGAATGGAGTCATTAGCACTTATGGTTTGTAAATGGCACCCAGAATTATGTTGCACGAAGCACAATTTCACATCATTCTGGGTCCATTTGTGTGAAAACAAGGTCCAATCAGGCTGAAACGTTACAGGAAGGTAGAATCTACTGAGTTGTAAGTTATCTGAACGTTTCATGATGATAGCACTTTCTTAAGGGGGTCAAACCATGTCCCAAAGGTCACCGGATCAGGTGTCAATTTAAAGAAGTAGTCCAGTTACACATTTGTGGGCTTATAACTTGGCTTCTGAATGTCCTAGAGAGATCAGGTTTGTTTTAGTGTACTCCAATCAACAGCCCCTACAACCACAAAAAGGAATGGAGTCATTAGCACTTATGGTTTGTAAATGGCACCCAGAATTATGTTGCACGAAGCACAATTTCACATCATTCTGTGTCCATTTGTGTGAAAACAAGGTCCAATCAGGCTGAAACGCTACAAGAAGGTAGAATCTATTGAGTTGTAAGTGATCTGAACGTTTCAAGATGATCGCACATTCCTATAGGGGGTAAAACCATGTCCCAAAGGTCACCGGGCCTGGTGTCACTTTAAAGATGTAGTCCAGTTACACCTTTGTGGGCTTATAACTTGGCTTCTGAATGTCCTAGAGAGGTTAGGTTTGTTTTAGTGTACTCCAATCTAAAGCCCCTACAACCACAAAAAGGAATGGAGTCATTAGCACTTATGGTTTGTAAATGGCACCCAGAATTATGTTGCACGAAGCACAATTTCACATCATTCTGGGTTCATTTGTGTGAAAACAAGGTCCAATCAGGCTGAAACGTTACAGGAAGGTAGAATCTATTGAGTTGTAAGTGATCTGATTGTTTCATGATGATAGCACTTTCCTAAGGGGGTCAAACCATGTCCCAAAGGTCACCGGATCTGGTGTCACTTTAAAGAAGTAGTCAAGTTACACATTTGTGGGCTAATAACTTGGCTTCTGAATGTCCTAGAGAGGTCAGGTTTGTTTTAGTGTACTCCAATCAACAGCCCCTACAACCACAAAAAGGAATGGAGACATTAGCACTTATGGTTTTCAAATGGCACCCAGAATTATGTTGCACGAAGCACAATTTCACATCATTCTGGGTTCATTTGTGTGAAAACAAGGTCCAATCAGGCTGAAACGTTACAGGAAGGTAGAATCTATTGAGTTGTAAGTGATCTTAACGTTTCATGATGATAGCACTTTCCTAAGGGGGTCAAACCATGTCCCAAATGTCACCGGATCTGGTGTCAATTTAAAGAAGTAGTCCAGTTACACATTTGTGGGCTTATAACTTGGCTTCTGAATGTCCTAGAGAGATCAGGTTTGTTTTAGGGTACTCCAATCAACAGCTCCTACAACCACAAAAAGGAATGGAGTCATTAGCACTTATGGTTTTTAAATGGCACCCAGAATTATGTTGCACGAAGCACAATTTCACATCATTCTGGGTTCATTTGTGTGAAAACAAGGTCCAATCAGGCTGAAACGTTACAGGATGGTAGAATCTATTGAGTTGTAAGTGATCTGAACATTTCATGATGATAGCACTTTCCTAAGGGGGTCAAACCATGTCCCAAAGGTCACCGGATCTGGTGTCAATTTAAAGAAGTAGTCCAGTTACACATTTGTGGGCTTATAACTTGGCTTCTGAATGTCCTGGAGCGATGAGGTTTGTTTTAGTGTATTCCAATCAACAGCCCCTACAACCACAAAAAGGAATGGAGTCATTAGCACTTATGGTTTTTTAATGGCACACAGAATTATGTTGCACGAAGCACAATTTCACAACATTCTGCGTTCATTTGTGTGAAAACAAGGTCCAATCAGGCTGAAACGTTACAGGAAGGTAGAATCTATTGAGTTGTAAGTGATCTGAACGTTTCATGATGATAGCACTTTCCTAAGGGGGTCAAACCATGTCCCAAAGGTCACCGGATCTGGTGTCACTTTAATGAAGTAGTCCAGTTACACATTTGTGGGCTTCTAACTTGGCTTCTGAATGTCCTAGAGAGATCAGGTTTGTTTTAGTATACTCCAATCAACAGCCCCTACAACCACAAAAAGGATCGGAGTCATTAGCACTTATGGTTTTTAAATGGCACCCAGAATTATGTTGCATGAAGCACAATTTCACATCATTCTGGGTTCATTTGTGTGAAAACAAGGTCCAATCAGGCTGAAACGTTACAGGAAGGTAGAATCTATTGAGTTGTAAGTGATCTGAACGTTTCATGATGATAGCACTTTCCTAAGGGGGTCAAACCATGTCCCAAAGGTCACCGGATCTGGTGTCAATTTAAAGAAGTTGTCCAGTTACACATTTGTGGGCTTATAACTTGGCTTCTGAATGTCCTAGAGCGATCAGGTTTGTTTTAGTGTACTCCAATGAACAGCCCCTACAACCACAAAAAGGAATGGAGACATTAGCACTTATGGTTTTTAAATGGCACCCAGAATTATGTTGCACGAAGCACAATTTCACATCATTCTGGCTTCATTTGTGTGAAAACAAGGTCCAATCAGGCTGAAACGTTACAGGAAGGTAGAATCTATTGAGTTGTAAGTGATCTGAACGTTTCATCATGATAGCACTTTCCTAAGGGGGTCAAACCATGTCCCAAAGGTCACCGGATCAGGTGTCAATTTAAAGAAGTAGTCCAGTTACACATTTGTGGGCTTATAACTTGGCTTCTGAATGTCCTAGAGCGATCAGGTTTGTTTTAGTGTACTCCAATCAACAGCCCCTACAACCACAAAAAGGAATGGAGTCATTAGCACTTATGGTTTGTAAATGGCACCCAGAATTATGTTGCACGAAGCACAATTTCACATCATTCTGGGTCCATTTGTGTGAAAACAAGGTCCAATCAGGCTGAAACGTTACAGGAAGGTAGAATCTACTGAGTTGTAAGTTATCTGAACGTTTCATGATGATAGCACTTTCTTAAGGGGGTCAAACCATGTCCCAAAGGTCACCGGATCAGGTGTCAATTTAAAGAAGTAGTCCAGTTACACATTTGTGGGCTTATAACTTGGCTTCTGAATGTCCTAGAGAGATCAGGTTTGTTTTAGTGTACTCCAATCAACAGCCCCTACAACCACAAAAAGGAATGGAGTCATTAGCACTTATGGTTTGTAAATGGCACCCAGAATTATGTTGCACGAAGCACAATTTCACATCATTCTGTGTCCATTTGTGTGAAAACAAGGTCCAATCAGGCTGAAACGCTACAAGAAGGTAGAATCTATTGAGTTGTAAGTGATCTGAACGTTTCAAGATGATCGCACATTCCTATAGGGGGTAAAACCATGTCCCAAAGGTCACCGGGCCTGGTGTCACTTTAAAGATGTAGTCCAGTTACACCTTTGTGGGCTTATAACTTGGCTTCTGAATGTCCTAGAGAGGTTAGGTTTGTTTTAGTGTACTCCAATCTAAAGCCCCTACAACCACAAAAAGGAATGGAGTCATTAGCACTTATGGTTTGTAAATGGCACCCAGAATTATGTTGCACGAAGCACAATTTCACATCATTCTGGGTTCATTTGTGTGAAAACAAGGTCCAATCAGGCTGAAACGTTACAGGAAGGTAGAATCTATTGAGTTGTAAGTGATCTGATTGTTTCATGATGATAGCACTTTCCTAAGGGGGTCAAACCATGTCCCAAAGGTCACCGGATCTGGTGTCACTTTAAAGAAGTAGTCAAGTTACACATTTGTGGGCTTATAACTTGGCTTCTGAATGTCCTAGAGAGGTCAGGTTTGTTTTAGTGTACTCCAATCAACAGCCCCTACAACCACAAAAAGGAATGGAGACATTAGCACTTATGGTTTTCAAATGGCACCCAGAATTATGTTGCACGAAGCACAATTTCACATCATTCTGGGTTCATTTGTGTGAAAACAAGGTCCAATCAGGCTGAAACGTTACAGGAAGGTAGAATCTATTGAGTTGTAAGTGATCTTAACGTTTCATGATGATAGCACTTTCCTAAGGGGGTCAAACCATGTCCCAAATGTCACCGGATCTGGTGTCAATTTAAAGAAGTAGTCCAGTTACACATTTGTGGGCTTATAACTTGGCTTCTGAATGTCCTAGAGAGATCAGGTTTGTTTTAGGGTACTCCAATCAACAGCTCCTACAACCACAAAAAGGAATGGAGTCATTAGCACTTATGGTTTTTAAATGGCACCCAGAATTATGTTGCACGAAGCACAATTTCACATCATTCTGGGTTCATTTGTGTGAAAACAAGGTCCAATCAGGCTGAAACGTTACAGGAAGGTAGAATCTATTGAGTTGTAAGTGATCTGAACGTTTCATGATGATAGCACTTTCCTAAGGGGGTAAAACCATGTCCCAAAGGTCACCAGATCTGGTGTCAATTTAAAGAAGTAGTCCAGTTACACATTTGTGGGCTTATAACTTGGCTTCTGAATGTCCTAGAGAGATCAGGTTTGTTTTAATGTACTCCAATCAACAGCCCCTACAACCACAAAAAGGAATGGAGTCATTAGCACTTATGCTTTGTAAATGGCACCCAGAATTATGTTGCACGAAGCACAATTTCAGATCATTCTGGGTCCATTTGTGTGAAAACAATGTCCAATCAGGCTGAAACGTTACAGGAAGGTAGAATCTATTGAGTTGTAAGTGATCTGAACGTTTCATGATGATAGCACTTTCCTAAGGGGGTCAAACCATGTCCCAAAGGTCACCGGATCTGGTGTCAATTTAAAGAAGTAGTCCAGTTACACATTTGTGGGCTTATAACTTGGCTTCTGAATGTCCTGGAGCGATGAAGTTTGTTTTAGTGTACTCCAATCAACAGCCCCTACAACCACAAAAAGGAATGGAGTCATTAGCACTTATGGTTTTTTAATGGCACCCAGAATTATGTTGCACGAAGCACAATTTCACAACATTCTGCGTTCATTTGTGTGAAAACAAGGTCCAATCAGGCTGAAATGTTACAGGAAGGTAGAATCTATTGAGTTGTAAGTGATCTGAACGTTTCATGATGATAGGACTTTCCTAAGGGGGTCAAACCATGTCCCAAAGGTCACCGGATCTGGTGTCACTTTAATGAAGTAGTCCAGTTACACATTTGTGGGCTTATAACTTGGCTTCTGAATGTCCTAGAGAGATCAGGTTTGTTTTAGTGTACTCCAATCAACAGCCCCTACAAACACAAAAAGGAATGGAGACATTAGCACTTATGGTTTTTAAATGGCACCCAGAATTATGTTGCACGAAGCACAATTTCACATCATTCTGGCTTCATTTGTGTGAAAACAAGGTCCAATCAGGCTGAAACGTTACAGGAAGGTAGAATCTATTGAGTTGTAAGTGATCTGAACGTTTTATCATGATAGCACTTTCCTAAGGGGGTCAAACCATGTCCCAAAGGTCACCGGATCAGGTGTCAATTTAAAGAAGTAGTCCAGTTACACATTTGTGGGCTTATAACTTGGCTTCTGAATGTCCTAGAGCGATCAGGTTTGTTTTAGTGTACTCCAATCAACAGCCCCTACAACCACAAAAAGGAATGGAGTCATTAGCACTTATGGTTTGTAAATGGCACCCAGAATTATGTTGCACGAAGCACAATTTCACATCATTCTGTGTCCATTTGTGTGAAAACAAGGTCCAATCAGGCTGAAACGCTACAAGAAGGTAGAATCTATTGAGTTGTAAGTGATCTGAACATTTCAAGATGATCGCACATTCCTATAGGGGGTAAAACCATGTCCCAAAGGTCACCGGGCCTGGTGTCACTTTAAAGATGTAGTCCAGTTACACCTTTGTGGGTTTATAACTTGGCTTCTGAATGTCCTAGAGAGGTTAGGTTTGTTTTAGTGTACTCCAATCAAAAGCCCCTACAACCACAAAAAGGAATGGAGTCATTAGCACTTATGGTTTGTAAATGGCACCCAGAATTATGTTGCACAAAGCACAATTTCACATCATTCTGGGTCCATTTGTGTTAAAACAAGGTCCAATCAGGCTGAAACGTTACAGGAAGGTAGAATCTATTGAGTTGTAAGTGATCTGAACGTTTCATCATGATAGCACTTTCCTAAGGGGGTCAAACCATGTCCCAAAGGTCACCGGATCAGGTGTCAATTTAAAGAAGTAGTCCAGTTACACATTTGTGGGCTTATAACTTGGCTTCTGATTGTCCTAGAGAGGTTAGGTTTGTTTTAGTGTACTCCAATCAAAAGCCCCTACAACCACAAAAGGAATGGAGTCATTAGCACTTATGGTTTGTAAATGGCACCCAGAATTATGTTGCACGAAGCACAATTTCACATCATTCTGGGTTCATTTGTGTGAAAACAAGGTCCAATCAGGCTGAAACGTTACAGGAAGGTAGAATCTATTGAGTTGTAAGTGATCTGATTGTTTCATGATGATAGCACTTTCCTAAGGGGGTCAAACCATGTCCCAAAGGTCACCGGATCTGGTGTCACTTTAAAGAAGTAGTCAAGTTACACATTTGTGGGCTTATAACTTGGCTTCTGAATGTCCTAGAGAGGTCAGGTTTGTTTTAGTGTACTCCAATCAACAGCCCCTACAACCACAAAAAGGAATGGAGACATTAGCACTTATGGTTTTCAAATGGCACCCAGAATTATGTTGCACGAAGCACAATTTCACATCATTCTGGGTTCATTTGTGTGAAAACAAGGTCCAATCAGGCTGAAACGTTACAGGAAGGTAGAATCTATTGAGTTGTAAGTGATCTTAACGTTTCATGATGATAGCACTTTCCTAAGGGGGTCAAACCATGTCCCAAATGTCACCGGATCTGGTGTCAATTTAAAGAAGTAGTCCAGTTACACATTTGTGGGCTTATAACTTGGCTTCTGAATGTCCTAGAGAGATCAGGTTTGTTTTAGGGTACTCCAATCAACAGCTCCTACAACCACAAAAAGGAATGGAGTCATTAGCACTTATGGTTTTTAAATGGCACCCAGAATTATGTTGCACGAAGCACAATTTCACATCATTCTGGGTTCATTTGTGTGAAAACAAGGTCCAATCAGGCTGAAACGTTACAGGAAGGTAGAATCTATTGAGTTGTAAGTGATCTGAACGTTTCATGATGATAGCACTTTCCTAAGGGGGTAAAACCATGTCCCAAAGGTCACCAGATCTGGTGTCAATTTAAAGAAGTAGTCCAGTTACACATTTGTGGGCTTATAACTTGGCTTCTGAATGTCCTAGAGAGATCAGGTTTGTTTTAATGTACTCCAATCAACAGCCCCTACAACCACAAAAAGGAATGGAGTCATTAGCACTTATGCTTTGTAAATGGCACCCAGAATTATGTTGCACGAAGCACAATTTCAGATCATTCTGGGTCCATTTGTGTGAAAACAATGTCCAATCAGGCTGAAACGTTACAGGAAGGTAGAATCTATTGAGTTGTAAGTGATCTGAACGTTTCATGATGATAGCACTTTCCTAAGGGGGTCAAACCATGTCCCAAAGGTCACCGGATCTGGTGTCAATTTAAAGAAGTAGTCCAGTTACACATTTGTGGGCTTATAACTTGGCTTCTGAATGTCCTGGAGCGATGAAGTTTGTTTTAGTGTACTCCAATCAACAGCCCCTACAACCACAAAAAGGAATGGAGTCATTAGCACTTATGGTTTTTTAATGGCACCCAGAATTATGTTGCACGAAGCACAATTTCACAACATTCTGCGTTCATTTGTGTGAAAACAAGGTCCAATCAGGCTGAAATGTTACAGGAAGGTAGAATCTATTGAGTTGTAAGTGATCTGAACGTTTCATGATGATAGGACTTTCCTAAGGGGGTCAAACCATGTCCCAAAGGTCACCGGATCTGGTGTCACTTTAATGAAGTAGTCCAGTTACACATTTGTGGGCTTATAACTTGGCTTCTGAATGTCCTAGAGAGATCAGGTTTGTTTTAGTGTACTCCAATCAACAGCCCCTACAAACACAAAAAGGAATGGAGACATTAGCACTTATGGTTTTTAAATGGCACCCAGAATTATGTTGCACGAAGCACAATTTCACATCATTCTGGCTTCATTTGTGTGAAAACAAGGTCCAATCAGGCTGAAACGTTACAGGAAGGTAGAATCTATTGAGTTGTAAGTGATCTGAACGTTTTATCATGATAGCACTTTCCTAAGGGGGTCAAACCATGTCCCAAAGGTCACCGGATCAGGTGTCAATTTAAAGAAGTAGTCCAGTTACACATTTGTGGGCTTATAACTTGGCTTCTGAATGTCCTAGAGCGATCAGGTTTGTTTTAGTGTACTCCAATCAACAGCCCCTACAACCACAAAAAGGAATGGAGTCATTAGCACTTATGGTTTGTAAATGGCACCCAGAATTATGTTGCACGAAGCACAATTTCACATCATTCTGTGTCCATTTGTGTGAAAACAAGGTCCAATCAGGCTGAAACGCTACAAGAAGGTAGAATCTATTGAGTTGTAAGTGATCTGAACATTTCAAGATGATCGCACATTCCTATAGGGGGTAAAACCATGTCCCAAAGGTCACCGGGCCTGGTGTCACTTTAAAGATGTAGTCCAGTTACACCTTTGTGGGTTTATAACTTGGCTTCTGAATGTCCTAGAGAGGTTAGGTTTGTTTTAGTGTACTCCAATCAAAAGCCCCTACAACCACAAAAAGGAATGGAGTCATTAGCACTTATGGTTTGTAAATGGCACCCAGAATTATGTTGCACAAAGCACAATTTCACATCATTCTGGGTCCATTTGTGTTAAAACAAGGTCCAATCAGGCTGAAACGTTACAGGAAGGTAGAATCTATTGAGTTGTAAGTGATCTGAACGTTTCATCATGATAGCACTTTCCTAAGGGGGTCAAACCATGTCCCAAAGGTCACCGGATCAGGTGTCAATTTAAAGAAGTAGTCCAGTTACACATTTGTGGGCTTATAACTTGGCTTCTGATTGTCCTAGAGAGGTTAGGTTTGTTTTAGTGTACTCCAATCAAAAGCCCCTACAACCACAAAAGGAATGGAGTCATTAGCACTTATGGTTTGTAAATGGCACCCAGAATTATGTTGCACGAAGCACAATTTCACATCATTCTGGGTTCATTTGTGTGAAAACAAGGTCCAATCAGGCTGAAATGTTACAGGAAGGTAGAATCTATTGAGTTGTAAGTGATCTGAACGTTTCATGATGATAGCACTTTCCTAAGGGGGTCAAACCATGTCCCAAAGGTCACCGGATCTGGTGTCACTTTAAAGAAGTAGTCCAGTTACACCTTTGTGGGCTTATAACTTGGCTTCTGAATGTCCTAGAGAGGTCAGGTTTGTTTTAGTGTACTCCAATCAACAGCCCCTACAACCACAAAAAGGAATGGAGACATTAGCACTTATGGTTTTTAAATGGCACCCAGAATTATGTTGCACGAAGCACAATTTCACATCATTCTGGGTTCATTTGTGTGAAAACAAGGTCCAATCAGTCTGAAACGTTACAGGAAGGTAGAATCTATTGAGTTGTAAGTGGTCTTAACGTTTCATGATGATAGCACTTTCCTAAGGGGGTCAAACCATGTCCCAAATGTCACCGGATCTGGTGTAAATTTAAAGAAGTAGTCCAGTTACACATTTGTGGGCTTATAACTTGGCTTCTGAATGTCCTATAGAGATCAGGTTTGTTTTAGGGTACTCCAATCAACAGCTCCTATAACCACAAAAAGGAATGGAGTCATTAGCACTTATGGTTTTTAAATGGCACCCAGAATTATGTTGCACGAAGTACAATTTCACATCATTCTGGGTCCATTTGTGTGAAAACAAGGTCCAATCAGGCTGAAACGTTACAGGAAGGTAGAATCTATTGAGTTGTAAGTGATCTGAACGTTTCATGATGATAGCACTTTCCTAAGGGAGTAAAACCATGTCCCAAAGGTCACTGGATCTGGTGTCAATTTAAAGAAGTAGTCCAGTTACACATTTGTGGGCTTATAACTTGGCTTCTGAATGTCCTAGAGAGATCAGGTTTGTTTTAATGTACTCCAATCAACAGCCCCTACAACCACAAAAAGGAATGGAGTCATTAGCACTTATGGTTTGTAAATGGCACCCAGAATTATGTTGCACAAAGCACAATTTCACATCATTCTGGGTTCATTTGTGTGAAAACAAGGTCCAATCAGGCTGAAAAGTTACAGGAAGGTAGAATCTACTGAGTTGTAAGTGATCTGAACGTTTCATGATGATAGCACTTTCCTAAGGGGGTCAAACCATGTCCCAAATGTCACCGGATCTGGTGTCAATTTAAAGAAGTAGTCCAGTTACACATTTGTGGGCTTATAACTTGGCTTCTGAATGTCCTAGAGAGATCAGGTTTGTTTTACTGTACTCCAATCAACAGCCCCTCCAACCACAAAAAGGAATGGAGTCATTAGCACTTATGGTTTTTAAATGGCACCCAGAATTATGTTGCACGAAGCACAATTTCAGATCATTCTGGGTCCATTTGTGTGAAAACAATGTCCAATCAGGCTGAAACGCTACAAGAAGGTAGAATCTATTGAGTTGTAAGTGATCTGAACATTTCAAGATGATCGCACATTCCTATAGGGGGTAAAACCATGTCCCAAAGGTCACCGGGCCTGGTGTCACTTTAAAGATGTAGTCCAGTTACACCTTTGTGGGCTTATAACTTGGCTTCTGAATGTCCTAGAGAGGTTAGGTTTGTTTTAGTGTACTCCAATCAAAAGCCCCTACAACCACAAAAAGGAATGGAGTCATTAGCACTTATGGTTTGTAAATGGCACCCAGAATTATGTTGCACGAAGCACAATTTCACATCATTCTGGGTCCATTTGTGTTAAAACAAGGTCCAATCAGGCTGAAACGTTACAGGAAGGTAGAATCTATTGAGTTGTAAGTGATCTGAACGTTTCATCATGATAGCACTTTCCTAAGGGGGTCAAACCATGTCCCAAAGGTCACCGGATCAGGTGTCAATTTAAAGAAGTAGTCCAGTTACACATTTGTGGGCTTATAACTTGGCTTCTGATTGTCCTAGAGAGGTTAGGTTTGTTTTAGTGTACTCCAATCAAAAGCCCCTACAACCACAAAAGGAATGGAGTCATTAGCACTTATGGTTTGTAAATGGCACCCAGAATTATGTTGCACGAAGCACAATTTCACATCATTCTGGGTTCATTTGTGTGAAAACAAGGTCCAATCAGGCTGAAATGTTACAGGAAGGTAGAATCTATTGAGTTGTAACTGATCTGAACGTTTCATGATGATAGCACTTTCCTAAGGGGGTCAAACCATGTCCCAAAGGTCACTGGATCTGGTGTCACTTTAAAGAAGTAGTCCAGTTACACATTTGTGGGCTTATAACTTGGCTTCTGAATGTCCTAGAGAGGTCAGGTTTGTTTTAGTGTACTCCAATCAACAGCCCCTACAACCACAAAAAGGAATGGAGACATTAGCACTTATGGTTTTTAAATGGCACCCAGAATTATGTTGCACGAAGCACAATTTCACATCATTCTGGGTTCATTTGTGTGAAAACAAGGTCCAATCAGTCTGAAACGTTACAGGAAGGTAGAATCTATTGAGTTGTAAGTGATCTTAACGTTTCATGATGATAGCACTTTCCTAAGGGGGTCAAACCATGTCCCAAATGTCACCGGATCTGGTGTAAATTTAAAGAAGTAGTCCAGTTACACATTTGTGGGCTTATAACTTGGCTTCTGAATGTCCTAGAGAGATCAGGTTTGTTTTAGGGTACTCCAATCAACAGCTCCTACAACCACAAAAAGGAATGGAGTCATTAGCACTTATGGTTTTTAAATGGCACCCAGAATTTTGTTGCACGAAGTACAATTTCACATCATTCTGGGTTCATTTGTGTGAAAACAAGGTCCAATCAGGCTGAAACGTTACAGGAAGGTAGAATCTATTGAGTTGTAAGTGATCTGAACGTTTCATGATGATAGCACTTTCCTAAGGGAGTAAAACCATGTCCCAAAGGTCACTGGATCTGGTGTAAATTTAAAGAAGTAGTCCAGTTACACATTTGTGGGCTTATAACTTGGCTTCTGAATGTCCTAGAGAGATCAGGTTTGTTTTAATGTACTCCAATCAACAGCCCCTACAACCACAAAAAGGAATGGAGTCATTAGCACTTATGGTTTGTAAATGGCACCCAGAATTATGTTGCACAAAGCACAATTTCACATCATTCTGGGTTCATTTGTGTGAAAACAAGGTCCAATCAGGCTGAAAAGTTACAGGAAGGTAGAATCTACTGAGTTGTAAGTGATCTGAACGTTTCATGATGATAGCACTTTCCTACGGGGGTCAAACCATGTCCCAAATGTCACCGGATCTGGTGTCAATTTAAAGAAGTAGTCCAGTTACACATTTGTGGGCTTATAACTTGGCTTCTGAATGTCCTAGAGAGATCAGGTTTGTTTTACTGTACTCCAATCAACAGCCCCTCCAACCACAAAAAGGAATGGAGTCATTAGCCCTTATGGTTTTTAAATGGCACCCAGAATTATGTTGCACGAAGCACAATTTCAGATCATTCTGGGTCCATTTGTGTGAAAACAATGTCCAATCAGGCTGAAACGCTACAAGAAGGTAGAATCTATTGAGTTGTAAGTGATCTGAACGTTTCAAGATGATCGCACATTCCTATAGGGGGTAAAACCATGTCCCAAAGGTCACCGGGCCTGGTGTCACTTTAAAGATGTAGTCCAGTTACACCTTTGTGGGCTTATAACTTGGCTTCTGAATGTCCTAGAGAGGTTAGGTTTGTTTTAGTGTACTCCAATCAAAAGCCCCTACAACCACAAAAAGGAATGGAGTCATTAGCACTTATGGTTTGTAAATGGCACCCAGAATTATGTTGCACGAAGCACAATTTCACATCATTCTGGGTTCATTTGTGTGAAAACAAGGTCCATTCAGGCTGAAACGTTACAGGAAGGTAGAATCTATTGAGTTGTAAGTGATCTGAACATTTCATGATGATAGCACTTTCCTAAGGGGGTCAAACCATGTCCCAAAGGTCACCGGATCTGGTGTCAATTTAAAGAAGTAGTCCAGTTACACATTTGTGGGCTTATAACTTGGCTTCTGAATGTCCTAGAGAGGTCAGGTTTGTTTTATTGTACTCCAACAAACAGCCCCTACAACCACAAAAAGGATTGGAGTCATTAGCACTTATGGTTTGTAAATGGCACCCAGAATTATGTTGCACGAAGCACAATTTAACATCATTCTGGGTCCATTTGTGTGAAAACAAGGTCCAATCAGGCTGAAACGTTACAAGAAGGTAGAATCTATTGAGTTGTAAGTGATCTGAACGTTTCATGATGATCGCACATTCCTATAGGGGGTCAAACCATGTCCCAAAGGTCACCGGGCCTGGTGTCACTTTAAAGAAGTAGTCCAGTTACACCTTTGTGGGCTTATAACTTGGCTTCTGAATGTCCTAGAGAGGTCAGGTTTGTTTTAGGGTACTCCAATCAACAGCCCCTACAACCACAAAAAGGAATGGAGTCATTAGCACTTATGGTTTGTAAATGGCACCCAGAATTATGTTGCACGAAGCACAATTTCACATCATTCTGGGTCCATTTGTGTGAAAACAAGGTCCAATCAGGCTGAAACGTTACAGGAAGGTAGAATCTATTGAGTTGTAAGTGATCTGAACGTTTCATGATGATAGCACTTTCCTAAGGGGGTCAAACCATGTCCCAAAGGTCACCGGATCTGGTGTCAATTTAAAGAAGTAGTCCAGTTACACATTTGTGGGCTTATAACTTGGCTTCTGAATGTCCCTGAGAGATCAGGTTTGTTTTAGTATACTCCAATCAACAGCCCCTACAACCACAAAAAGTAATGGAGTCATTAGCACGTATGGTTTTTAAATGGCACCCAGAATTATGTTGCACGAAGCACAATTTCACATCATTCTGGGTCCATTTGTGTGAAAACAAGGTCCAATCAGGCTGAAACGTTACAGGAAGGTAGAATCTATTGAGTTGTAAGTGATCTGAACGTTTCATGATGGTAGCACTTTCCTAAGGGGGTCAAACATTGTCCCAAAGGTCACCTGATCTGGTGTCAATTTAAAGAAGTAGTCCAGTTACACATTTGTGGGCTTATAACTTGGTTTCTGAATGTCCTAGAGAGATCAGGTTTGTTTTAGTATACTCCAATCAACAGCCCCTACAACCACAAAAAGGAATGGAGTCATTAGCACTTATGCTTTGTAAATGGCACCCAGAATTATGTTGAACGAAGCACAATTTCACATCATTCTGGGTTCATTTGTGTGAAAACAAGGTCCAATCAGGCGGAAACGTTACAGGAAGGTAGAATCTATTGAGTTGTAAGTGATCTGAACGTTTCATGATGATAGCACTTTCCTAAGGGGGTCAAACCATGTCCCAAAGGTCACCGGATCTGGTGTCAATTTAAAGAAGTAGTCCAGTTACACATTTGTGGGCTTAAACTTGGCTTCTGAATGTCCTAGAGAGATCAGGTTTGTTTTAATGTACTCCAATCAACAGCCCCTACAACCACAAAAAGGAATGGAGTCATAAGCACTTATGGTTTGTAAATGGCACCCAGAATTATGTTGCACGAAGCACAATTTCACATCATTCTGGGTTCATTTGTGTGAAAACAAGGTCCAATCAGGCTGAAACGTTACAGGAAGGTAGAATCTATTGAGTTGTAAGTGATCTGAACGTGTCATGATGATAGCACTTTCCTAAGGGGGTCAAACCATGTCCCAAATGTCACCGGATCTGGTGTCAATTTAAAGTAGTCCAGTTACACATTTGTGGGCTTATAACTTGGCTTCTGAATGTCCTAGAGAGATCAGGTTTGTTTTAATGTACTCCAATCAACAGCCCCTACAACCACAAAAAGGAATGGAGTCATTAGCACTTATGGTTTGTAAATGGCACCCAGAATTATGTTGCACGAAGCACAATTTCACATCATTCTGGGTCCATTTGTGTGAAAACAAGGTCCAATCAGGCTGAAACGCTACAAGAAGGTAGAATCTATTGAGTTGTAAGTGATCTGAACGTTTCATGATGATAGCACTTTCCTAAGGGGGTCAAACCATGTCCCAAAAGTCACCGGATCTGGTGTCAATTTAAAGAAGTAGTCCAGTTACACATTTGTGGGCTTATAACTTGGCTTCTGAATGTCCTAGAGAGATCAGGTTTGATTTAGTGTACTTTAATCAACAGCCCCTACAACCACAAAAAGGAATGGAGTCATAAGCACTTATGGTTTGTAAATGGCACCCAGAATTATGTTGCACGAAGCACAATTTCACATCATTCTGGGTTCATTTGTGTGAAAACAAGGTCCAATCAGGCTGAAACGTTACAGGAAGGTAGAATCTATTGAGTTGTAAGTGATCTGAACGTTTCATGATGATAGCACTTACCTAAGGGGGTCAAACCATGTCCCAAAGGTCACCGGATCTGGTGTCAATTTAAAGTAGTCCAGTTACACATTTGTGGGCTTATAACTTGGCTTCTGAATGTCCTAGAGAGATCAGGTTTGTTTTAATGTACTCCAATCAACAGCCCCTACAACCACAAAAAGGAATGGAGTCATTAGCACTTATGGTTTGTAAATGGCACCCAGAATTATGTTGCACGAAGCACAATTTCACATCATTCTGGGTCCATTTGTGTGAAAACAAGGTCCAATCAGGCTGAAACGCTACAAGAAGGTAGAATCTATTGAGTTGTAAGTGATCTGAACGTTTCATGATGATAGCACTTTCCAAAGGGGGTCAAACCATGTCCCAAAGGTCACCGGATCTGGTGTCAATTTAAAGAAGTAGTCCAGTTACACATTTGTGGGCTTATAACTTGGCTTCTGAATGTCCTAGAGAGATCAGGTTTGTTTTAGTGTACTCCAATCAACAGCCCCTACAACCACAAAAAGGAATGGAGACATTAGCACTTATGGTTTTTAAATGGCACCCAGAATTATGTTGCACAAAGCACAATTTCACATCATTCTGGGTTCATTTGTGTGAAAACAAGGTCCAATCAGGCTGAAACGTTACAGGAAGGTAGAATCTATTGAGTTGTAAGTGATCTGAACGTTTCATGATGATAGCACTTTCCTAAGGGGGTCAAACCATGTCCCAAAGGTCACCGGATCTGGTGTCACTTTAAAGAAGTAGTCCAGTTACACATTTGTGGGCTTATAACTTGGCTTCTGAATGTCCTAGAGAGGTCAGGTTTGTTTTATTGTACTCCAATCAACAGCCCCTACAGCCACAAAAAGGAATGGAGACATTAGCACTTATGGTTTGTAAATGGCACCCAGAATTATGTTGCACGAAGCACAATTTCACATCATTCTGGGTTCATTTGTGTGAAAACAAGGTCCAATCAGGCTGAAACGTTACAGGAAGGTAGAATCTATTGAGTTGTAAGTGATCTGAACGTTTCATGATGATAGCACTTTCCTAAGGGGGTCAAACCATGTCCCAAAGGTCACCGGATCTGGTGTCTTTTTAAAGTAGTCCAGTTACACATTTGTGGGCTTATAACTTGGCTTCTGAATGTCCTAGAGAGATCAGGTTTGTTTTAATGTACTCCAATCAACAGCCCCTACAACCACAAAAAGGAATGGAGTCATTAGCACTTATGGTTTGTAAATGGCACCCAGAATTATGTTGCACGAAGCACAATTTCACATCATTCTGGGTCCATTTGTGTGAAAACAAGGTCCAATCAGGCTGAAACGCTACAAGAAGGTAGAATCTATTGAGTTGTAAGTGATCTGAACGTTTCATGATGATAGCACTTTCCTAAGGGGGTCAAACCATGTCCCAAAGGTCACCGGATCTGGTGTCAATTTAAAGAAGTAGTCCAGTTACACATTTGTGGGCTTATAACTTGGCTTCTGAATGTCCTAGAGAGATCAGGTTTGTTTTAGTGTACTCCAATCAACAGCCCCTACAACCACAAAAAGGAATGGAGTCATAAGCACTTATGGTTTGTAAATGGCACCCAGAATTATGTTGCACGAAGCACAATTTCACATCATTCTGGGTTCATTTGTGTGAAAACAAGGTCCAATCAGGCTGAAACGTTACAGGAAGGTAGAATCTATTGAGTTGTAAGTGATCTGAACGTTTCATGATGATAGCACTTACCTAAGGGGGTCAAACCATGTCCCAAAGGTCACCGGATCTGGTGTCCATTTAAAGTAGTCCAGTTACACATTTGTGGGCTTATAACTTGGCTTCTGAATGTCCTAGAGAGATCAGGTTTGTTTTAATGTACTCCAATCAACAGCCCCTACAACCACAAAAAGGAATGGAGTCATTAGCACTTATGGTTTGTGAATGGCACCCAGAATTATGTTGCACGAAGCACAATTTCACATCATTCTGGGTCCATTTGTGTGAAAACAAGGTCCAATCAGGCTGAAACGCTACAAGAAGGTAGAATCTATTGAGTTGTAAGTGATCTGAACGTTTCATGATGATAGCACTTTCCAAAGGGGGTCAAACCATGTCCCAAAGGTCACCGGATCTGGTGTCAATTTAAAGAAGTAGTCCAGTTACACATTTGTGGGCTTATAACTTGCCTTCTGAATGTCCTAGAGAGATCAGGTTTGTTTTAGTGTACTCCAATCAACAGCCCCTACAACCACAAAAAGGAATGGAGACATTAGCACTTATGGTTTTTAAATGGCACCCAGAATTATGTTGCACGAAGCACAATTTCACATCATTCTGGGTTCATTTGTGTGAAAACAAGGTCCAATCAGGCTGAAACGTTACAGGAAGGTAGAATCTATTGAGTTGTAAGTGATTTGAACGTTTCATGATGATAGCACTTTCCTAAGGGGGTCAAACCATGTCCCAAAGGTCACCGGATCTGGTGTCACTTTAAAGAAGTAGTCCAGTTACATATTTGTGGGCTTATAACTTGGCTTCTGAATGTCCTAGAGAGGTCAGGTTTGTTTTATTGTACTCCAATCAACAGCCCCTACAGCCACAAAAAGGAATGGAGACATTAGCACTTATGGTTTGTAAATGGCACCCAGAATTATGTTGCACGAAGCACAATTTCACATCATTCTGGGTCCATTTGTGTGAAAACAAGGTCCAATCAGGCTGAAACGCTACGAGAAGGTAGATTCTATTGAGTTGTAAGTGATCTGAACGTTTCAAGATGATCGCACATTCCTATAGGGGGTAAAACCATGTCCCAAAGGTCACCGGGCCTGGTGTCACTTTAAAGATGTAGTCCAGTTACACCTTTGTGGGCTTATAACTTGGCTTCTGAATGCCCTAGAGAGGTCAGGTTTGTTTTAGTGTACTCCAATCAACAGCCCCTACAACCACAAAAAGGAATGGAGACATTAGCACTTATGATTTTTAAATGGCACCCAGAATTATGTTGCACGAAGCCCAACTTCACATCATTCTGGGTTCATTTGTGTGAAAACAAGGTCCAGTCAGGCTGAAACGTTACAGGAAGGTAGAATCTATTGAGTTGTAAGTGATCTGAACGTTTCATGATGATAGCACTTTCCTAAGGGGGTCAAACCATGTCCCAAAGGTCACCGGATCTGGTGTCAATTTAAAGAAGTTGTCCAGTTACACATTTGTTGGGTATAACTTGGCTTCTGAATGTCCTAGAGAGATCAGGTTTGTTTTAATGTACTCCAATCAACAGCCCCTACAACCACAAAAAGGAATGGAGTCATAAGCACTTATGGTTTGTAAATGGCACCCAGAATTATGTTGCACGAAGCACAATTTCACATCATTCTGGGTTCATTTGTGTGAAAACAAGGTCCAATCAGGCTGAAACGTTACAGGAAGGTAGAATCTATTGAGTTGTAAGTGATCTGAACGTTTCATGATGATAGCACTTTCCTAAGGGGGTCAAACCATGTCCCAAAGGTCACCGGATCTGGTGTCAATTTAAAGTAGTCCAGTTACACATTTGTGGGCTTATAACTTGGCTTCTGAATGTCCTAGAGAGATCAGGTTTGTTTTAATGTACTCCAATCAACAGCCCCTACAACCACAAAAAGGAATGGAGTCATTAGCATTTATGGTTTGTAAATGGCACCCAGAATTATGTTGCACGAAGCACAATTTCACATCATTCTGGGTCCATTTGTGTGAAAACAAGGTCCAATCAGGCTGAAACGCTACAAGAAGGTAGAATCTATTGAGTTGTAAGTGATCTGAATGTTTCATGATGATAGCACTTTCCTAAGGGGGTCAAACCATGTCCCAAAGGTCACCGGATCTGGTGTCAATATAAAGAAGTAGTCCAGTTACACATTTGTGGGCTTATAACTTGGCTTCTGAATGTCCTAGAGAGATCAGGTTTGTTTTAGTGTACTCCAATCAACAGCCCCTACAACCACAAAAAGGAATGGAGTCATAAGCACTTATGGTTTGTAAATGGCACCCAGAATTATGTTGCACGAAGCACAATTTCACATCATTCTGGGTTCATTTGTGTGAAAACAAGGTCCAATCAGGCTGAAACGTTACAGGAAGGTAGAATCTATTGAGTTGTAAGTGATCTGAACGTTTCATGATGATAGCACTTACCTAAGGGGGTCAAACCATGTCCCAAAGGTCACCGGATCTGGTGTCAATTTAAAGTAGTCCAGTTACACATTTGTGGGCTTATAACTTGGCTTCTGAATGTCCTAGAGAGATCAGGTTTGTTTTAATGTACTCCAATCAACAGCCCCTACACCCACAAAAAGGAATGGAGTCATTAGCACTTATGGTTTGTAAATGGCACCCAGAATTATGTTGCACGAAGCACAATTTCACATCATTCTGGGTCCATTTGTGTGAAAACAAGGTCCAATCAGGCTGAAACGCTACAAGAAGGTAGAATCTATTGAGTTGTAAGTGATCTGAACGTTTCATGATGATAGCACTTTCCAAAGGGGGTCAAACCATGTCCCAAAGGTCACCGGATCTGGTGTCAATTTAAAGAAGTAGTCCAGTTACACATTTGTGGGCTTATAACTTGCCTTCTGAATGTCCTAGAGAGATCAGGTTTGTTTTAGTGTACTCCAATCAACAGCCCCTACAACCACAAAAAGGAATGGAGACAGTAGCACTTATGGTTTTTAAAAGGCACCCAGAATTATGTTGCACGAAGCACAATTTCACATCATTCTGGGTTCATTTGTGTGAAAACAAGGTCCAATCAGGCTGAAACGTTACAGGAAGGTAGAATCTATTGAGTTGTAAGTGATCTGAACGTTTCATGATGATAGCACTTTCCTAAGGGGGTCAAACCATGTCCCAAAGGTCACCGGATCTGGTGTCACTATAAAGAAGTAGTCCAGTTACACATTTGTGGGCTTATAACTTGGCTTCTGAATGTCCTAGAGAGGTCAATTTTGTTTTATTGTACTCCAATCAACAGCCCCTACAGCCACAAAAAGGAATGGAGACATTAGCACTTATGGTTTGTAAATGGCACCCAGAATTATGTTGCACGAAGCACAATTTCACATCATTCTGGGTCCATTTGTGTGAAAACAAGGTCCAATCAGGCTGAAACGCTACAAGAAGGTAGATTCTATTGAGTTGTAAGTGATCTGAACGTTTCAAGATGATCGCACATTCCTATAGGGGGTAAAACCATGTCCCAAAGGTCACCGGGCCTGGTGTCACTTTAAAGATGTAGTCCAGTTACACCTTTGTGGGCTTATAACTTGGCTTCTGAATGCCCTAGAGAGGTCAGGTTTGTTTTAGTGTACTCCAATCAACAGCCCCTACAACCACAAAAAGGAATGGAGACATTAGCACTTATGATTTTTAAATGGCACCCAGAATTATGTTGCACGAAGCCCAACTTCACATCATTCTGGGTTCATTTGTGTGAAAACAAGGTCCAGTCAGGCTGAAACGTTACAGGAAGGTAGAATCTATTGAGTTGTAAGTGATCTGAACGTTTCATGATGATAGCACTTTCCTAAGGGGGTCAAACCATGTCCCAAAGGTCACCGGATCTGGTGTCAATTTAAAGAAGTTGTCCAGTTACACATTTGTGGGCTTATAACTTGGCTTCTGAATGTCCTAGAGCGATCAGGTTTGTTTTAGTGTACTCCAATCAACAGCCCCTACAACCACAAAAAGGAATGGAGACATTAGCACTTATGGTTTTTAAATGGCACCCAGAATTATGTTGCACGAAGCACAATTTCACATCATTCTGGGTTCATTTGTGTGAAAACAAGGTCCAATCAGGCTGAAACATTACAGGAAGGTAGAATCTATTGAGTTGTAAGTGATCTGAACGTTTCATGATGATAGCACTTTCCTAAGGGGGTCAAACCATATCCCAAAGGTCACCGGATCTGGTGTCACTTTAAAGAAGTAGTCCAGTTACACATTTGTGGGCTTATAACTTGGCTTCTGAATGTCCTAGAGAGATCAGGTTTGTTTTAGTGTACTCCAATCAACAGCCCCTACAACCACAAAAAGGAATGGAGACATTAGCACTTATGGTTTTTAAATGGCACCCAGAATTATGTTGCACGAAGCACAATTTCACATCATTCTGGGTTCATTTGTGTGAAAACAAGGTCCAGTCAGGCTGAAACGTTACAGGAAGGTAGAATCTATTGAGTTGTAAGTGATCTGAACGTTTCATGATGATAGCACTTTCCTAAGGGGGTCAAACCATGTCCCAAAGGTCACCGGATCTGGTGTCACTTTAAAGAAGTAGTCCAGTTACACATTTGTGGGCTTATAACTTGGCTTCTGAATGTCCTAGAGAGATCAGGTTTGTTTTAATGTACTCCAATCAACAGCCCCTACAACCACAAAAAGGAATGGAGACATTAGCACTTATGGTTTTTAAATGGCACCCAGAATTATGTTGCACGAAGCACAATTTCACATCATTCTGGGTTCATTTGTGTGAAAACAAGGTCCAATCAGGCTGAAACGTTACAGGAAGGTAGAATCTATTGAGTTGTAAGTGATCTGAACGTTTCATGATGATAGCACTTTCCTAAGGGGGTCAAACCATGTCCCAAAGGTCACCGGATCTGGTGTCACTTTAAAGAAGTAGTCCAGTTACACATTTGTGGGCTTATAACTTGGCTTCTGAATGTCCTAGAGAGATCAGGTTTGTTTTAGTGTACTCCAATCAACAGCCCCTACAACCACAAAAAGGAATGGAGACATTAGCACTTATGGTTTTTAAATGGCACCCAGAATTATGTTGCACGAAGCACAATTTCACATCATTCTGGGTTCATTTGTGTGAAAACAAGGTCCAATCAGGCTGAAACGTTACAGGAAGGTAGAATCTATTGAGTTGTAAGTGATCTGAACGTTTCATGATGATAGCACTTTCCTAAGGGGGTCAAACCATGTCCCAAAGGTCACCGGATCTGGTGTCACTTTAAAGAAGTAGTCCAGTTACACATTTGTGGGCTTATAACTTGGCTTCTGAATGTCCTAGAGAGGTCAGGTTTGTTTTATTGTACTCCAATCAACAGCCCCTACAGCCACAAAAAGGAATGGAGACATTAGCACTTATGGTTTGTAAATGGCACCCAGAATGATTTTGCACGAAGCACAATTTCACATCATTCTGGGTCCATTTGTGTGAAAACAAGGTCCAATCAGGCTGAAACGCTACAAGAAGGTAGATTCTATTGAGTTGTAAGTGATCTGAACGTTTCAAGATGATCTCACATTCCTATAGGGGGTAAAACCATGTCCCAAAGGTCACCGGGCCTGGTGTCACTTTAAAGATGTAGTCCAGTTACACCTTTGTGGGCTTATAACTTGGCTTCTGAATGCCCTAGAGAGGCCAGGTTTGTTTTAGTGTACTCCAATCAACAGCCCCTACAACCACAAAAAGGAATGGAGACATTAGCACTTATGATTTTTAAATGGCACCCAGAATTATGTTGCACGAAGCCCAACTTCACATCATTCTGGGTTCATTTGTGTGAAAACAAGGTCCAGTCAGGCTGAAACGTTACAGGAAGGTAGAATCTATTGAGTTGTAAGTGATCTGAACGTTTCATGATGATAGCACTTTCCTAAGGGGGTCAAACCATGTCCCAAAGGTCACCAGATCTGGTGTCAATTTAAAGAAGTTGTCCAGTTACACATTTGTGGGCTTATAACTTGGCTTCTGAATGTCCTAGAGCGATCAGGTTTGTTTTAGTGTACTCCAATCAACAGCCCCTACAACCACAAAAAGGAATGGAGACATTAGCACTTATGGTTTTTAAATGGCACCCAGAATTATTTTGCACGAAGCACAATTTCACATCATTCTGGGTTCATTTGTGTGAAAACAAGGTCCAATCAGGCTGAAACGTTACAGGAAGGTAGAATCTATTGAGTTGTATGTGATCTGAACGTTTCATGATGATAGCACTTTCCTAAGGGGGTCAAACCATGTCCCAAAGGTCACCGGGCCTGGTGTCACTTTAAAGATGTAGTCCAGTTACACCTTTGTGGGCTTATAACTTGGCTTCTGAATGTCCTAGAGAGGTTAGGTTTGTTTTAGTGTACTCCAATCAAAAGCCCCTACAACCACAAAAAGGAATGGAGTCATTAGCACTTATGGTTTTTAAATGGCACCCAGAATTATGTTGCACGAAGCACAATTTCACATCATTCTGGGTTCATTTGTGTGAAAACAAGGTCCAATCAGGCTGAAACGTTACAGGAAGGTAGAATCTATTGAGTTGTAAGTGATCTGAACGTTTCATGATGATAGCACTTTCCTAAGGGGGTCAAACCATGTCCCAAAGGTCACCGGATCTGGTGTCACTTTAAAGAAGTAGTCCAGTTACACATTTGTGGGCTTATAACTTGGCTTCTGAATGTCCTAGAGAGGTCAGGTTTGTTTATTGTACTCCAATCAACAGCCCCTACAGCCACAAAAAGGAATGGAGACATTAGCACTTATGGTTTGTAAATGGCACCCAGAATGATGTTGCACGAAGCACAATTTCACATCATTCTGGGTCCATTTGTGTGAAAACAAGGTCCAATCAGGCTGAAACGCTACAAGAAGGTAGATTCTATTGAGTTGTAAGTGATCTGAACGTTTCAAGATGATCTCACATTCCTATAGGGGGTAAAACCATGTCCCAAAGGTCACCGGGCCTGGTGTCACTTTAAAGATGTAGTCCAGTTACACCTTTGTGGGCTTATAACTTGGCTTCTGAATGCCCTAGAGAGGTCAGGTTTGTTTTAGTGTACTCCAATCAACAGCCCCTACAACCACAAAAAGGAATGGAGACATTAGCACTTATGATTTTTAAATGGCACCCAGAATTATGTTGCACGAAGCCCAACTTCACATCATTCTGGGTTCATTTGTGTGAAAACAAGGTCCAGTCAGGCTGAAACATTACAGGAAGGTAGAATCTATTGAGTTGTAAGTGATCTGAACGTTTCATGATGATAGCACTTTCCTAAGGGGGTCAAACCATGTCCCAAAGGTCACCGGATCTGGTGTCAATTTAAAGAAGTTGTCCAGTTACACATTTGTGGGCTTATAACTTGGCTTCTGAATGTCCTAGAGCGATCAGGTTTGTTTTAGTGTACTCCAATCAACAGCCCCTATAACCACAAAAAGGAATGGAGACATTAGCACTTATGGTTTTTAAATGGCACCCAGAATTATGTTGCACGAAGCACAATTTCACATCATTCTGGGTTCATTTGTGTGAAAACAAGGTCCAATCAGGCTGAAACGTTACAGGAAGGTAGAATCTATTGAGTTGTAAGTGATCTGAACGTTTCATGATGATAGCACTTTCCTAAGGGGGTCAAACCATGTCCCAAAGGTCACCGGGCCTGGTGTCACTTTAAAGATGTAGTCCAGTTACACCTTTGTGGGCTTATAACTTGGCTTCTGAATGTCCTAGAGAGGTTAGGTTTGTTTTAGTGTACTCCAATCAAAAGCCCCTACAACCACAAAAAGGAATGGAGTCATTAGCACTTATGGTTTGTAAATGGCACCCAGAATTATGTTGCACGAAGCACAATTTCACATCATTCTGGGTTCATTTGTGTGAAAACAAGGTCCAATCAGGCTGAAACGTTACAGGAAGGTAGAATCTATTGAGTTGTAAGTGATCTGAACGTTTCAAGATGATCGCACATTCCTATAGGGGGTAAAACCATGTCCCAAAGGTCACCGGGCCTGGTGTCACTTTAAAGATGTAGTCCAGTTACACCTTTGTGGGCTTATAACTTGGCTTCTGAATGACCTAGAGAGGTTAGGTTTGTTTTAGTGTACTCCAATCAAAAGCCCCTACAACCACAAAAAGGAATGGAGTCATTAGCACTTATGGTTTGTAAATGGCACCCAGAATTATGTTGCACGAAGCACAATTTCACATCATTCTGTGTTCATTTGTGTGAAAACAAGGTCCAATCAGGCTGACACGTTACAGGAAGGTAGAATCTATTGAGTTGTAAGTGATCTGAACGTTTCATGATGATAGCACTTTCCTAAGGGGGTCAAACCATGTCCCAAAGGTCAACGGATCTGGTGTCACTTTAAAGAAGTAGTCCCGTTACACATTTGTGGGCTTATAACTTGGCTTCTGAATGTCCTAGAGAGGTCAGGTTTGTTTTAGTGTACTCCAATCAACAGCCCCTACAACCACAAAAAGGAATGGAGACATTAGCACTTATGATTTTTAAATGGCACCCAGAATTATGTTGCACGAAGCACAATTTCACATCATTCTGGGTCCATTTGTGTGAAAACAAGGTCCAATCAGGCTGAAACGTTACAGGAAGGTAGAATCTATTGAGTTGTAAGTGATCTGAACGTTTCACGATGATAGCACTTTCCTAAGGGGGTCAAACCATGTCCCAAAGGTCACCGGATCTGGTGTCAATTTAAAGAAGTAGTCCAGTTACACATTTGTGGGCTTATAACTTGGCTCCTGAATGTCCCTGAGAGATCAGGTTTGTTTTAGTATACTCCAATCAACAGCCCCTACAACCAAAAAAAGGAATGGAGTCAATAGCACTTATGGTTTTTAAATGGCACCCAGAATTATGTTTCACGAAGCACAATTTCACATCATTCTGGGTCCATTTGTGTGAAAACAAGGTCCAATCAGGCTGAAACGTTACAGAAAGGTAGAATCTATTGAGTTGTAAGTGATCTGAACGTTTCATGATGATAGCACTTTCCTAAGGGGGTCAAACCATGTCCCAAAGGTCACCGGATCTGGTGTCAATTTAAAGAAGTAGTCCAGTTACACATTTGTGGGCTTATAACTTGGCTTCTGAATGTCCTAGAGAGATCAGGTTTGTTTTAATGTACTCCAATCAACAGCCCCTACAACCACAAAAAGGAATGGAGACATTAGCACTTATGGTTTTTAAATGGCACCCAGAATTATGTTGCACGAAGCACAATTTCACATCATTCTGGGTTCATTTGTGTGAAAACAAGGTCCAATCAGGCTGAAACGTTACAGGAAGGTAGAATCTATTGAGTTGTAAGTGATCTGAACGTTTCATGATGATAGCACTTTCCTAAGGGGGTCAAACCATGTCCCAAAGGTCACCGGATCTGGTGTCACTTTAAAGAAGTAGTCCAGTTACACATTTGTGGGCTTATAACTTGGCTTCTGAATGTCCTAGAGAGATCAGGTTTGTTTTAGTGTACTCCAATCAACAGCCCCTACAACCACAAAAAGGAATGGAGACATTAGCACTTATGGTTTTTAAATGGCACCCAGAATTATGTTGCACGAAGCACAATTTCACATCATTCTGGGTTCATTTGTGTGAAAACAAGGTCCAATCAGGCTGAAACGTTACAGGAAGGTAGAATCTATTGAGTTGTAAGTGATCTGAACGTTTCATGATGATAGCACTTTCTTAAGGGGGTCAAACCATGTCCCAAAGGTCACCGGATCTGGTGTCACTTTAAAGAAGTAGTCCAGTTACACATTTGTGGGCTTATAACTTGGCTTCTGAATGTCCTAGAGAGGTCAGGTTTGTTTTATTGTACTCCAATCAACAGCCCCTACAGCCACAAAAAGGAATGGAGACATTAGCACTTATGGTTTGTAAATGGCACCCAGAATGATGTTGCACGAAGCACAATTTCACATCATTCTGGGTCCATTTGTGTGAAAACAAGGTCCAATCAGGCTGAAACGCTACAAGAAGGTAGATTCTATTGAGTTGTAAGTGATCTGAACGTTTCAAGATGATCTCACATTCCTATAGGGGGTAAAACCATGTCCCAAAGGTCACCGGGCCTGGTGTCACTTTAAAGATGTAGTCCAGTTACACCTTTGTGGGCTTATAACTTGGCTTCTGAATGCCCTAGAGAGGTCAGGTTTGTTTTAGTGTACTCCAATCAACAGCCCCTACAACCACAAAAAGGAATGGAGACATTAGCACTTATGATTTTTAAATGGCACCCAGAATTATGTTGCACGAAGCCCAACTTCACATCATTCTGGGTTCATTTGTGTGAAAACAAGGTCCAGTCAGGCTGAAACGTTACAGGAAGGTAGAATCTATTGAGTTGTAAGTGATCTGAACGTTTCATGATGATAGCACTTTCCTAAGGGGGTCAAACCATGTCCCAAAGGTCACCGGATCTGGTGTATATTTAAGGAAGTTGTCCAGTTACACATTTGTGGGCTTATAACTTGGCTTCTGAATGTCCTAGAGCGATCAGGTTTGTTTTAGTGTACTCCAATCAACAGCCCCTACAACCACAAAAAGGAATGGAGACATTAGCACTTATGGTTTTTAAATGGCACCCAGAATTATTTTGCACGAAGCACAATTTCACATCATTCTGGGTTCATTTGTGTGAAAACAAGGTCCAATCAGGCTGAAACGTTACAGGAAGGTAGAATCTATTGAGTTGTATGTGATCTGAACGTTTCATGATGATAGCACTTTCCTAAGGGGGTCAAACCATGTCCCAAAGGTCACCGGGCCTGGTGTCACTTTAAAGATGTAGTCCAGTTACACCTTTGTGGGCTTATAACTTGGCTTCTGAATGTCCTAGAGAGGTTAGGTTTGTTTTAGTGTACTCCAATCAAAAGCCCCTACAACCACAAAAAGGAATGGAGTCATTAGCACTTATGGTTTGTAAATGGCACCCAGAATTATGTTGCACGAAGCACAATTTCACATCATTCTGGGTTCATTTGTGTGAAAACAAGGTCCAATCAGGCTGAAACGTTACAGGAAGGTAGAATCTATTGAGTTGTAAGTGATCTGAACGTTTCAAGATGATCGCACATTCCTATAGGGGGTAAAACCATGTCCCAAAGGTCACCGGGCCTGGTGTCACTTTAAAGATGTAGTCCAGTTACACCTTTGTGGGCTTATAACTTGGCTTCTGAATGACCTAGAGAGGTTAGGTTTGTTTTAGTGTACTCCAATCAAAAGCCCCTACAACCACAAAAAGGAATGGAGTCATTAGCACTTATGGTTTGTAAATGGCACCCAGAATTATGTTGCACGAAGCACAATTTCACATCATTCTGTGTTCATTTGTGTGAAAACAAGGTCCAATCAGGCTGACACGTTACAGGAAGGTAGAATCTATTGAGTTGTAAGTGATCTGAACGTTTCATGATGATAGCACTTTCCTAAGGGGGTCAAACCATGTCCCAAAGGTCAACGGATCTGGTGTCACTTTAAAGAAGTAGTCCCGTTACACATTTGTGGGCTTATAACTTGGCTTCTGAATGTCCTAGAGAGGTCCGGTTTGTTTTAGTGTACTCCAATCAACAGCCCCTACAACCACAAAAAGGAATGGAGACATTAGCACTTATGATTTTTAAATGGCACCCAGAATTATGTTGCACGAAGCACAATTTCACATCATTCTGGGTCCATTTGTGTGAAAACAAGGTCCAATCAGGCTGAAACGTTACAGGAAGGTAGAATCTATTGAGTTGTAAGTGATCTGAACGTTTCACGATGATAGTACTTTCCTAAGGGGGTCAAACCATGTCCCAAAGGTCACCGGATCTGGTGTCAATTTAAAGAAGTAGTCCAGTTACACATTTGTGGGCTTATAACTTGGCTTCTGAATGTCCCTGAGAGATCAGGTTTGTTTTAGTATACTCCAATCAACAGCCCCTACAACCACAAAAAGGAATGGAGTCAATAGCACTTATGGTTTTTAAATGGCACCCAGAATTATGTTTCACGAAGCACAATTTCACATCATTCTGGGTCCATTTGTGTGAAAACAAGGTCCAATCAGGCTGAAACGTTACAGAAAGGTAGAATCTATTGAGTTGTAAGTGATCTGAACGTTTCATGATGATAGCACTTTCCTAAGGGGGTCAAACCATGTCCCAAAGGTCACCGGATCTGGTGTCAATTTAAAGAAGTAGTCCAGTTACACATTTGTGGGCTTATAACTTGGCTTCTGAATGTCCTAGAGAGATCAGGTTTGTTTTAGTATACTCCAATCAACAGCCCATACAACCACAAAAAGGAATGGAGACATTAGCACTTATGCTTTGTAAATGGCACCCAGAATTATGTTGAACGAAGCACAATTTCACATCATTCTGGGTTCATTTGTGTGAAAACAAGGTCCAATCAGGCTGAAACGTTACAGGAAGGTAGAATCTATTGAGTTGTAAGTGATCTGAACGTTTCATGATGATAGCACTTTCCTAAGGGGGTCAAACCATGTCCCAAAGGTCACCGGATCTGGTGTCAATTTAAAGAAGTAGTCCAGTTACACATTTGTGGGCTTATAACTTGGCTTCTGAATGTCCTAGAGAGATCAGGTTTGTTTTAATGTACTCCAATCAACAGCCCCTACAACCACAAAAAGGAATGGAGTCATTAGTTCTTATGGTTTGTAAATGGCACCCAGAATTATGTTGCACGAAGCACAATTTCACATCATTCTGGGTTCATTTGTGTGAAAACAAGGTCCAATCAGGCTGAAACGTTACAGGAAGGTAGAATCTATTGAGTTGTAAGTGATCTGAACGTTTCATGATGATAGCACTTTCCTAAGGGGGTCAAACCATGTCCCAAAGGTCACCGGATCTGGTGTCAATTTAAAGTAGTCCAGTTACACATTTGTGGGCTTATAACTTGGCTTCTGAATGTCCTAGAGAGATCAGGTTTGTTTTAGTGTACTCCAATCAACAGCCCCTACAACCACAAAAAGGAATGGAGTCATTAGCACTTATGGTTTGTAAATGGCACACAGAATTATGTTGCACGAAGCACAATTTCACATCATTCTGGGTCCATTTGTGTGAAAACAAGGTCCAATCAGGCTGAAACATTACAGGAAGGTAGAATCTATTGAGTTGTAAGTGATCTGAACGTTTCAAGATGATCGCACATTCCTATAGGGGGTAAAACCATGTCCCAAAGGTCACCGGGCCTGGTGTCACTTTAAAGATGTAGTCCAGTTACACCTTTGTGGGCTTATAACTTGGCTTCTGAAAGTCCTAGAGAGGTTAGGTTTGTTTTAGTGTACTCCAATCAACAGCCCCTACAGCCACAAAAAGGAATGGAGTCATTAGCACTTATGGTTTGTAAATGGCACCCAGAATTATGTTGCACGAAGCACAATTTCACATCATTCTGGGTTCATTTGTGTGAAAACAAGGTCCAATCAGGCTGAAACGTTACAGGAAGGTAGAATCTATTGAGTTGTAAGTGATCTGAACGTTTCATGATGATAGCACTTTCCTAAGGGGGTCAAACCATGTCCCAAAGGTCACCGGATCTGGTGTCACTTTAAAGAAGTAGTCCAGTTACACATTTGTGGGCTTATAACTTGGCTTCTGAATGTCCTAGAGAGGTCAGGTTTGTTTTAGTGTACTCCAATCAACAGCCCCTACAACCACAAAAAGGAATGGAGACATTAGCACTTATGATTTTTAAATGGCACCCAGAATTATGTTGCACGAAGCACAATTTCACATCATTCTGGGTCCATTTGTGTGAAAACAAGGTCCAATCAGGCTGAAACGTTACAGGAAGGTAGAATCTATTGATTTGTAAGTGATCTGAACGTTTCATGATGATAGCACTTTCCTAAGGGGGTCAAAACATGTCCCAAAGGTCACCGGATCTGGTGTCAATTTAAAGAAGTAGTCCAGTTACTCATTTGTGGGCTCATAACTTGGCTTCTGAATGTCCTATAGAGATAGGGTTTGTTTTAATGTACTCCAATCAACAGCCCCTACAACCACAAAAAGTAATGGAGTCATTAGCACTTATGGTTTGTAAATGGCACCCAGAATAATGTTGCACGAAGCACAATTTCACATCATTCTAGGTCCATTTGTGTGAAAACAAGGTCCAATCAGGCTGAAACGTTACAGGAAGGTAGAATCTATTGAGTTGTAAGTGATCTGAACGTTTCATGATGATAGCACTTTCCTAAGGGGGTCAAACCATGTCCCAAAGGTCACCGGATCTGGTGTCAATTTAAAGAAGTAGTCCAGTTACACATTTGTGGGCTTATAACTTGGCTTCTGAATGTCCTAGAGAGATCAGGTTTGTTTTAGTATACTCCAATCAACAGCCCCTACAACCACAAAAAGGAATGGAGTCATTAGCACTTATGCTTTGTAAATGGCACCCAGAATTATGTTGAACGAAGCACAATTTCACATCATTCTGGGTTCATTTGTGTGAAAACAAGGTCCAATCAGGCTGAAACGTTACAGGAAGGTAGAATCTATTGATTTGTAAGTGATCTGAACGTTTCATGATGATAGCACTTTCCTAAGGGGGTCAAACCATGTCCCAAAGGTCACCGGATCTGGTGTCAATTTAAAGAAGTAGTCCAGTTACACATTTGTGGGCTCATAACTTGGCTTCTGAATGTCCTATAGAGATAGGGTTTGTTTTAATGTACTCCAATCAACAGCCCCTACAACCACAAAAAGTAATGGAGTCATTAGCACTTATGGTTTGTAAATGGCACCCAGAATAATGTTGCACGAAGCACAATTTCACATCATTCTGGGTCCATTTGTGTGAAAACAAGGTCCAATCAGGCTGAAACGCTACAAGAAGGTAGAATCTATTGAGTTGTAAGTGATCTGACCGTTTCATGATGATAGCACTTTCCTAAGGGGGTCAAACCATGTCCCAAAGGTCACCGGATCTGGTGTCAATTTAAAGAAGTAGTCCAGTTACACATTTGTGGGCTTATAACTTGGCTTCTGAATGTCCTCGAGAGATCAGGTTTGTTTTAGTGTACTCCAATCAACAGCCCCTACAACCACAAAAAGGAATGGAGTCATTAGCACTTATGGTTTGTAAATGGCACCCAGAATTATGTTGCACGAAGCACAATTTCACATCATTCTGGGTCCATTTGTGTGAAAACAAGGTCCAATCAGGCTGAAACGTTACAGGAAGGTAGAATCTATTGAGTTGTAAGTGATCTGAACGTTTCAAGATGATAGCATTTTCCTAAGGGGGTCAAACCATGTCCCAAAGGTCACCGGATCTGGTGTCAATTTAAAGAAGTAGTCCAGTTACACATTTGTGGGCTTATAACTTGGCTTCTGAATGTCCTAGAGAGATCAGGTTTGTTTTACTATACTCCAATCAACAGCCCCTACAACCACAAAAAGGAATGGAGTCATTAGCACTTATGGTTTTTAAATGGCACCCAGAATTATGTTGCATGAAGCCCAATTTCACATCATTCTGGGTTCATTTGTGTGAAAACAAGGTCCAGTCAGGCTGAAACGTTACAGGAAGGTAGAATCTATTGAGTTGTAAGTGATCTGAACGTTTCATGATGATAGCACTTTCCTAAGGGGGTCAAACCATGTCCCAAATGTCACCCGATCTGGTGTCAATTTAAAGAAGTTGTCCAGTTACACATTTGTGGGCTTATAACTTGGCTTCTGAATGTCCTAGAGCGATCAGGTTTGTTTTAGTGTACTCCAATCAACAGCCCCTACAACCACAAAAAGGAATGGAGACATTAGCACTTATGGTTTTTAAATGGCACCCAGAATTATGTTGCACGAAGTACAATTTCACATCATTCTGGGTTCATTTGTGTGAAAACAAGGTCCAATCAGGCTGAAACGTTACAGGAAGGTAGAATCTATTGAGTTGTAAGTGATCTGAACGTTTCATGATGATAGCACTTTCCTAAGGGGGTCAAACCATGTCCCAAAGGTCACCGGATCTGGTGTCACTTTAAAGAAGTAGTCCAGTTACACATTTGTGGGCTTATAACTTGGCTTCTGAATGTCCTAGAGAGGTCAGGTTTGTTTTATTGTACTCCAATCAACAGCCTCTACAACCACAAAAAGGAATGGAGACATTAGCACTTATGGTTTGTAAATGGCACCCAGAATTATGTTGCACGAAGCACAATTTCACATCATTCTGGGTCCATTTGTGTGAAAACAAGGTCCAATCAGGCTGAAACGTTACAGGAAGGTAGAGTCTATTGAGTTGTAAGTGATCTGAACGTTTCATGATGATAGCACTTTCCTAAGGGGGTCAAACCATGTCCCAAAGGTCAACGGATCTGGTGTCAATTTAAAGAAGTAGTCCCGTTACACATTTGTGGGCTTATAACTTGGCTTCTGAATGTCCTAGAGAGATCAGGTTTGTTTTAGTATACTCCAATCAACAGCCCCTACAACCACAAAAAGGAATGGAGTCATTAGCACTTATGGTTTGTAAATGGCACCCAGAATTATGTTGCACGAAGCACAATTTCACATCATTCTGTGTCCATTTGTGTGAAAACAAGGTCCAATCAGGCTGAAACGCTACAAGAAGGTAGAATCTATTGAGTTGTAAGTGATCTGAACGTTTCAAGATGATCGCACATTCCTATAGGGGGTAAAACCATGTCCCAAAGGTCACCGGGCCTGGTGTCACTTTAAAGATGTAGTCCAGTTACACCTTTGTGGGCTTATAACTTGGCTTCTGAATGTCCTAGAGAGGTTAGGTTTGTTTTAGTGTACTCCAATCAAAAGCCCCTACAGCCATAAAAAGGAATGGAGTCATTAGCACTTATGGTTTGTAAATGGCACCCAGAATTATGTTGCACGAAGCACAATTTCACATCATTCTGGGTTCATTTGTGTGAAAACAAGGTCCAATCAGGCTGAAAAGTTACAGGAAGGTAGAATCTATTGAGTTGTAAGTGATCTGAACATTTCATGATGATAGCACTTTCCTAAGGGGGTCAAACCATGTCCCAAAGGTCACCGGATCTGGTGTCACTTTAAAGAAGTAGTCCAGTTACACATTTGTGGGCTTATAACTTGGCTTCTGAATATCCTAGATAGGTCAGGTTTGTTTTAGTGTACTCCAATCAACAGCCCCTACAACCACAAAAAGGAATGGAGACATTAGCACTTATGATTTTTAAATGACACCCAGAATTATGTTGCACGAAGCACAATTTCACATCATTCTGGGTCCATTTGTGTGAAAACAAGGTCCAATCAGGCTGAAACGTTACAGGAAGGTAGAATCTATTGAGTTGTAAGTGATCTGAATGTTTCATGATGATAGCACTTTCCTAAGGGGGTCAAACCATGTCCCAAAGGTCAACGGGCCTGGTGTCAATTTAAAGAAATAGTCCAGTTACACATTTGTGGGCTTATAACTTGGCTTCTGAATGTCCCTGAGAGATCAGGTTTGTTTTAGTATACTCCAATCAACAGCCCCTACAACCACAAAAAGGAATGGAGTCATTAGCACTTATGGTTTTTAAATGGCACCCAGAATTATGTTGCACGAAGCACAATTTCACATCATTCTAGGTCCATTTGTGTGAAAACAAGGTCCAATCAGGCTGAAACGTTACAGGAAGGTAGAATCTATTGAGTTGTAAGTGATCTGAACGTTTCATGATGATAGCACTTTCCTAAGGGGGTCAAACCATGTCCCAAATGTCACAGGATCTGGTGTCAATTTAAAGAAATAGTCCAGTTACACATTTGTGGGCTTATAACTTGGCTTCTGAATGTCCTAGAGAGATCAGGTTTGTTTTAGTATACTCCAATCAACAGCCCCTACAACCACAAAAAGGAATGGAGTCATTAGCACTTATGCTTTGTAAATGGCACCCAGAATTATGTTGAACGAAGCACAATTTCACATAATTCTGGGTTCATTTGTGTGAAAACAAGGTCCAATCAGGCTGAAACGTTACAGGAAGGTAGAATCTATTGAGTTGTAAGTGATCTGAACGTTTCATGATGATAGCACTTTCCTAAGGGGGTCAAACCATGTCCCAAAGGTCACCGGATCTGGTGTCAATTTAAAGAAGTAGTCCAGTTACACATTTGTGGGCTTATAACTTGGCTTCTGAATGTCCTATAGAGATCAGGTTTGTTTTAATGTACTCCAATAAACAGCCCCTAAAACCACAAAAAGGAATGGAGTCATTAGCACTTATGGTTTGTAAATTGCACCCAGAATTATGTTGCACGAAGCACAATTTCACATCATTCTGGGTCCATTTGTGTGAAAACAAGGTCCAATCAGGCTGAAACGTTACAGGAAGGTAGAATCTATTGAGTTGTAAGTGATCTGAACGTTTCAAGATGATAGCATTTTCCTAAGGGGGTCAAACCATGTCCCAAAGGTCACCGGATCTGGTGTCAATTTAAAGAAGTAGTCCAGTTAAACATTTGTGGGCTTATAACTTGGCTTCTGAATGTCCTAGAGAGATCAGGTTTGTTTTAGTATACTCCAATCAACAGCCCCTACAACCACAAAAAGGAATGGAGTCATTAGCACTTATGGTTTTTAAATGGCACCCAGAATTATGTTGCACGAAGCCCAATTTCACATCATTCTGGGTTCATTTGTGTGAAAACAAGGTCCAGTCAGGCTGAAACGTTACAGGAAGGTAGAATCTATTGAGTTGTAAGTGATCTGAACGTTTCATGATGATAGCACTTTCCTAAGGGGGTCAAACCATGTCCCAAAGGTCACCGGATCTGGTGTCAATTTAAAGAAGTTGTCCAGTTACACATTTGTGGGCTTATAACTTGGCTTCTGAATGTCCTAGAGCGATCAGGTTTGTTTTAGTGTACTCCAATCAACAGCCCCTACAACCACAAAAAGGAATGGAGACATTAGCACTTATGGTTTTTAAATGGCACCCAGAATTATGTTGCACGAAGCACAATTTCACATCATTCTGGGTTCATTTGTGTGAAAACAAGGTCCAATCAGGCTGAAACGTTACAGGAAGGTAGAATCTATTGAGTTGTAAGTGATCTGAACGTTTAATGATGATAGCACTTTCCTAAGGGGGTCAAACCATGTCCCAAAGGTCACCGGATCTGGTGTCACTTTAAAGAAGTAGTCCAGTCACACATTTGTGGGCTTATAACTTGGCTTCTGAATGTCCTAGAGAGGTCAGGTTTGTTTTATTGTACTCCAATCAACAGCCTCTACAACCACAAAAAGGAATGGAGACATTAGCACTTATGGTTTGTAAATGGCACCCAGAATTATGTTGCACGAAGCACAATTTCACATCATTCTGGGTCCATTTGTGTGAAAACAAGGTCCAATCAGGCTGAAACGTTACAGGAAGGTAGAATCTATTGAGTTGTAAGTGATCTGAACGTTTCATGATGATAGCACTTTCCTAAGGGGGTCAAACCATGTCCCAAAGGTCAACGGATCTGGTGTCAATTTAAAGAAGTAGTCCAGTTACACATTTGTGGGCTTATAACTTGGCTTCTGAATGTCCTAGAGAGATCAGGTTTGTTTTAGTATACTCCAATCAACAGCCCCTACAACCAGAAAAAGGAATGGAGTCATTAGCACTTATGGTTTTTAAATGGCACCCAGAATTATGTTGCACGAAGCCCAATTTCACATCATTCTGGGTTCATTTGTGTGAAAACAAGGTCCAGTCAGGCTGAAACGTTACAGGAAGGTAGAATCTATTCAGTTGTAAGTGATCTGAACGTTTCATGATGATAGCACTTTCCTAAGGGGGTCAAACCATGTCCCAAAGGTCACCGGATCTGGTGTCAATTTAAAGAAGTTGTCCAGTTACACATTTGTGGGCTTATAACTTGGCTTCTGAATGTCCTAGAGCGATCAGGTTTGTTTTAGTGTACTCCAATCAACAGCCCCTACAACCACAAAAAGGAATGGAGACATTAGCACTTATGGTTTTTAAATGGCACCCAGAATTATGTTGCACGAAGCACAATTTCACATCATTCTGGGTCAGTTTGTGTGAAAACAAGGTCCAATCAGGCTGAAACGTTACAGGAAGGTAGAATCTATTGAGTTGTAAGTTATCTGAACGTTTCAAGATGATCGCACATTCCTATTGGGGGTAAAACCATGTCCCAAAGGTCACCGGGCCTGGTGTCACTTTAAAGATGTAGTCCAGTTACACCTTTGTGGGCTTATAACTTGGCTTCTGAATGTCCTAGAGAGGTTAGGTTTGTTTTAGTGTACTCCAATCAAAAGCCCCTACAGCCACAAAAAGGAATGGAGTCATTAGCACTTATGGTTTGTAAATGGCACCCAGAATTATGTTGCACGAAGCACAATTTCACATCATTCTGGGTTCATTTGTGTGAAAACAAGGTCCAATCAGGCTGAAACGTTACAGGAAGGTAGAATCTATTGAGTTGTAAGTGATCTGAACGTTTCATGATGATAGCACTTTCCTAAGGGGGTCAAACCATGTCCCAAAGGTCACCGGATCTGGTGTCACTTTAAAGAAGTAGTCCAGTTACACATTTGTGGGCTTATAACTTGGCTTCTGAATGTCCTAGAGAGGTCAGGTTTGTTTTAGTGTACTCCAATCAACAGCCCCTACAACCACAAAAAGGAATGGAGACATTAGCACTTATGATTTTTAAATGGCACCCAGAATTATATTGCACGAAGCACAATTTCACATCATTCTGGGTCCATTTGTGTGAAAACAAGGTCCAATCAGGCTGAAACGTTACAGGAAGGTAGAATCTATTGAGTTGTAAGTGATCTGAATGTTTCATGATGATAGCACTTTCCTAAGGGGGTCAAACCATGTCCCAAAGTTCACCGGATCTGGTGTCACTTTAAAGAAGTAGTCCAGTTACACATTTGTGGGCTTATAACTTGGCTTCTGAATGTCCTAGAGAGATCAGGTTTGTTTTAGTATACTCCAATCAACAGCCCCTACAACCACAAAAAGGAATGGAGTCATTAGCACTTATGCTTTGTAAATGGCACCCAGAATTATGTTGCACGAAGCACAATTTCACATCATTCTGGGTCCATTTGTGTGAAAACAAGGTCCAATCAGGCTGAAATGTTACAGGAAGGTAGAATCTATTGAGTTGTAAGTGATCTGAACGTTTCAAGATGATCGCACATTCCTATAGGGGGTAAAACCATGTCCCAAAGGTCACCGGGCCTGGTGTCACTTTAAAGATGTAGTCCAGTTACACCTTTGTGGGCTTATAACTTGGCTTCTGAATGTCCTAGAGAGGTTAGGTTTGTTTTAGTGTACTCCAATCAAAAGCCCCTACAGCCACAAAAAGGAATGGAGTCATTAGCACTTATGGTTTGTAAATGGCACCCAGAATTATGTTGCACGAAGCACAATTTCACATCATTCTGGGTTCATTTGTGTGAAAACAAGGTCCAATCAGGCTGAAACGTTACAGGAAGGTAGAATCTATTGAGTTGTAAGTGATCTGAACGTTTCATGATGATAGCACTTTCCTAAGGGGGTCAAACCATGTCCCAAAGGTAACCGGATCTGGTGTCACTTTAAAGAAGTAGTCCTGTTACACATTTGTGGGCTTATAACTTGGCTTCTGAATGTCCTAGAGAGGTCAGGTTTGTTTTAGTGTACTCCAATCAACAGCCCCTACAACCACAAAAAGGAATGGAGACATTAGCACTTATGATTTTTAAATGGCACCCAGAATTATGTTGCACGAAGCACAATTTCACATCATTCTGGGTCCATTTGTGTGAAAACAAGGTCCAATCAGGCTGAAACGTTACAGGAAGGTAGAATCTATTGAGTTGTAAGTGATCTGAATGTTTCATGATGATAGCACTTTCCTAAGGGGGTCAAACCATGTCCCAAAGGTCACCGGATCTGGTGTCAATTTAAAGAAGTAGTCCAGTTACACATTTGTGGGCTTATAACTTGGCTTCTGAATGTCCCTGAGAGATCAGGTTTGTTTTAGTATACTCCAATCAACAGCCCCTACAACCACAAAAAGGAATGTAGTCATTAGCACTTATGGTTTTTAAATGGCACCCAGAATTATGTTGCACGAAGCACAATTTCACATCATTCTAGGTCCATTTGTGTGAAAACAAGGTCCAATCAGGCTGAAACGTTACAGGAAGGTAGAATCTATTGAGTTGTAAGTGATCTGAACGTTTCATGATGATAGCACTTTCCTAAGGGGGTCAAACCATGTCCCAAAGGTCACCGGATCTGGTGTCAATTTAAAGAAGTAGTCCAGTTACACATTTGTGGGCTTATAACTTGGCTTCTGAATGTCCTAGAGAGATCAGGTTTGTTTTAGTATACTCCAATCAACAGCCCCTACAACCACAAAAAGGAATGGAGTCATTAGCACTTATGCTTTGTAAATGGCACCCAGAATTATGTTGAACGAAGCACAATTTCACATAATTCTGGGTTCATTTGTGTGAAAACAAGGTCCAATCAGGCTGAAACGTTACAGGAAGGTAGAATCTATTGAGTTGTAAGTGATCTGAACGTTTCATGATGATAGCACTTTCCTAAGGGGGTCAAACCATGTCCCAAAGGTCACCGGATCTGGTGTCAATTTAAAGAAGTTGTCCAGTTACACATTTGTGGGCTTATAACTTGGCTTCTGAATGTCCTAGAGCGATCAGGTTTGTTTTAGTGTACTCCAATCAACAGCCCCTACAACCACAAAAAGGAATGGAGACATTAGCACTTATGGTTTTTAAATGGCACCCAGAATTATGTTGCACGAAGCACAATTTCACATCATTCTGGGTTCATTTGTGTGAAAACAAGGTCCAATCAGGCTGAAACGTTACAGGAAGGTAGAATCTATTGAGTTGTAAGTGATCTGAACGTTTAATGATGATAGCACTTTCCTAAGGGGGTCAAACCATGTCCCAAAGGTCACCGGATCTGGTGTCACTTTAAAGAAGTAGTCCAGTCACACATTTGTGGGCTTATAACTTGGCTTCTGAATGTCCTAGAGAGGTCAGGTTTGTTTTATTGTACTCCAATCAACAGCCTCTACAACCACAAAAAGGAATGGAGACATTAGCACTTATGGTTTGTAAATGGCACCCAGAATTATGTTGCACGAAGCACAATTTCACATCATTCTGGGTCCATTTGTGTGAAAACAAGGTCCAATCAGGCTGAAACGTTACAGGAAGGTAGAATCTATTGAGTTGTAAGTGATCTGAACGTTTCATGATGATAGCACTTTCCTAAGGGGGTCAAACCATGTCCCAAAGGTCACCGGATCTGGTGTCAATTTAAAGAAGTTGTCCAGTTACACATTTGTGGGCTTATAACTTGGCTTCTGAATGTCCTAGAGCGATCAGGTTTGTTTTAGTGTACTCCAATCAACAGCCCCTACAACCACAAAAAGGAATGGAGACATTAGCACTTATGGTTTTTAAATGGCACCCAGAATTATGTTGCACGAAGCACAATTTCACATCATTCTGGGTTCATTTGTGTGAAAACAAGGTCCAATCAGGCTGAAACGTTACAGGAAGGTAGAATCTATTGAGTTGTAAGTGATCTGAACGTTTCATGATGATAGCACTTTCCTAAGGGGGTCAAACCATGTCCCAAAGGTCACCGGATCTGGTGTCACTTTAAAGAAGTAGTCCAGTTACACATTTGTGGGCTTATAACTTGGCTTCTGAATGTCCTAGAGAGATCAGGTTTGTTTTAGTATACTCCAATCAACAGCCCCTACAACCAGAAAAAGGAATGGAGTCATTAGCACTTATGGTTTTTAAATGGCACCCAGAATTATGTTGCACGAAGCCCAATTTCACATCATTCTGGGTTCATTTGTGTGAAAACAAGGTCCAGTCAGGCTGAAACGTTACAGGAAGGTAGAATCTATTGAGTTGTAAGTGATCTGAACGTTTCATGATGATAGCACTTTCCTAAGGGGGTCAAACCATGTCCCAAAGGTCACCGGATCTGGTGTCAATTTAAAGAAGTTGTCCAGTTACACATTTGTGGGCTTATAACTTGGCTTCTGAATGTCCTAGAGCGATCAGGTTTGTTTTAGTGTACTCCAATCAACAGCCCCTACAACCACAAAAAGGAATGGAGACATTAGCACTTATGGTTTTTAAATGGCACCCAGAATTATGTTGCACGAAGCACAATTTCACATCATTCTGGGTTCATTTGTGTGAAAACAAGGTCCAATCAGGCTGAAACGTTACAGGAAGGTAGAATCTATTGAGTTGTAAGTGATCTGAACGTTTCATGATGATAGCACTTTCCTAAGGGGGTCAAACCATGTCCCAAAGTTCACCGGATCTGGTGTCACTTTAAAGAAGTAGTCCAGTTACACATTTGTGGGCTTATAACTTGGCTTCTGAATGTCCTAGAGAGATCAGGTTTGTTTTAGTATACTCCAATCAACAGCCCCTACAACCACAAAAAGGAATGGAGTCATTAGCACTTATGCTTTGTAAATGGCACCCAGAATTATGTTGCACGAAGCACAATTTCACATCATTCTGGGTCCATTTGTGTGAAAACAAGGTCCAATCAGGCTGAAACGTTACATGAAGGTAGAATCTATTGAGTTGTAAGTGATCTGAACGTTTCAAGATGATCGCACATTCCTATAGGGGGTAAAACCATGTCCCAAAGGTCACCGGGCCTGGTGTCACTTTAAAGATGTAGTCCAGTTACACCTTTGTGGGCTTATAACTTGGCTTCTGAATGTCCTAGAGAGGTTAGGTTTGTTTTAGTGTACTCCAATCAAAAGCCCCTACAGCCACAAAAAGGAATGGAGTCATTAGCACTTATGGTTTGTAAATGGCACCCAGAATTATGTTGCACGAAGCACAATTTCACATCATTCTGGGTTCATTTGTGTGAAAACAAGGTCCAATCAGGCTGAAACGTTACAGGAAGGTAGAATCTATTGAGTTGTAAGTGATCTGAACGTTTCATGATGATAGCACTTTCCTAAGGGGGTCAAACCATGTCCCAAAGGTCACCGGATCTGGTGTCACTTTAAAGAAGTAGTCCAGCTACACATTTGTGGGCTTATAACTTGGCTTCTGAATGTCCTAGAGAGGTCAGGTTTGTTTTAGTGTACTCCAATCAACAGCCCCTACAACCACAAAAAGGAATGGAGACATTATCACTTATGATTTTTAAATGGCACCCAGAATTATGTTGCACGAAGCACAATTTCACATCATTCTGGGTCCATTTGTGTGAAAACAAGGTCCAATCAGGCTGAAACGTTACAGGAAGGTAGAATCTATTGAGTTGTAAGTGATCTGAACGTTTCATGATGATAGCACTTTCCTAAGGGGGTCAAACCATGTCCCAAAGGTCACCGGATCTGGTGTCAATTTAAAGAAGTAGTCCAGTTACACATTTGTGGGCTTATAACTTGGCTTCTGAATGTCCTAGAGAGATCAGGTTTGTTTTAGTGTACTCCAATCAACAGCCCCTACAACCACAAAAAGGAATGGAGTCATTAGCACTTATGGTTTATAAATGGCACCCAGAATTATGTTGCACGAAGCACTATTTCACATCATTCTGGGTCCATTTGGGTGAAAACAAGGTCCAATCAGGCTGAAATGTTACAGGAAGGTAGAATCTATTGAGTTGTAAGTGATCTGAACGTTTCATGATGATAGCACTTTCCTAAGGGGGTCAAACCATGTCCCAAAGGTCACCGGATCTGGTGTCAATTTAAAGAAGCTGTCCAGTTACACATTTGTGGGCTTATAAATTGGCTTCTGAATGTCCTGGAGCGATCAGGTTTGTTTTAGTGTACTCCAATCAACAGCCCCTACAACCACAAAAAGGAATGGAGTCATTAGCACTTATGGTTTTTAAATGGCACCCAGAATTATGTTGCACGAAGCACAATTTCACATCATTCTGGGTCCATTTGTGTGAAAACAAGGTCCAATCAGGCTGAAACGTTACAGGAAGGTAGAATCTATTGAGTTGTAAGTGATCTGAATGTTTCATGATGATAGCACTTTCCTAAGGGGGTCAAACCATGTCCCAAAGGTCACCGGATCTGGTGTCAATTTAAAGAAGTAGTCCAGTTACACATTTGTGGGCTTATAACTTGGCTTCTGAATGTCCCTGAGAGATCAGGTTTGTTTTAGTATACTCCAATCAACAGCCCCTACAACCACAAAAAGGAATGTAGTCATTAGCACTTATGGTTTTTAAATGGCACCCAGAATTATGTTGCACGAAGCACAATTTCACATCATTCTAGGTCCATTTGTGTGAAAACAAGGTCCAATCAGGCTGAAACGTTACAGGAAGGTAGAATCTATTGAGTTGTAAGTGATCTGAACGTTTCATGATGATAGCACTTTCCTAAGGGGGTCAAACCATGTCCCAAAGGTCACCGGATCTGGTGTCAATTTAAAGAAGTAGTCCAGTTACACATTTGTGGGCTTATAACTTGGCTTCTGAATGTCCTAGAGAGATCAGGTTTGTTTTAGTATACTCCAATCAACAGCCCCTACAACCACAAAAAGGAATGGAGTCATTAGCACTTATGCTTTGTAAATGGCACCCAGAATTATGTTGAACGAAGCACAATTTCACATAATTCTGGGTTCATTTGTGTGAAAACAAGGTCCAATCAGGCTGAAACGTTACAGGAAGGTAGAATCTATTGAGTTGTAAGTGATCTGAACGTTTCATGATGATAGCACTTTCCTAAGGGGGTCAAACCATGTCCCAAAGGTCAACGGATCTGGTGTCAATTTAAAGAAGTAGTCCAGTTACACATTTGTGGGCTTATAAATTGTCTTCTGAATGTCCTAGAGAGATCAGGTTTGTTTTAGTGTACTCCAATCAACAGCCCCTACAACCACAAAAAGGAATGGAGTCATTAGCACTAATGCTTTGTAAATGGCACCCAGAATTATGTTGAACGAAGCACAATTTCACATAATTCTGGGTTCATTTGTGTGAAAACAAGGTCCAATCAGGCTGAAACGTTACAGGAAGGTAGAATCTATTGAGTTGTAAGTGATCTGAACGTTTCATGATGATAGCACTTTCCTAAGGGGGTCAAACCATGTCCCAAAGGTCACCGGATCTGGTGTCAATTTAAAGAAGTAGTCCAGTTACACATTTGTGGGCTTATAAGTTGGCTTCTGAATGTCCTATAGAGATCAGGTTTGTTTTAATGTACTCCAATCAACAGCCCCTACAACCACAAAAAGTAATGGAGTCATTAGCACTTATGGTTTGTAAATGGCACCCAGAATTATGTTGCACGAAGCACAATTTCACATCATTCTGGGTCCATTTGTGTGAAAACAAGGTCCAATCAGGCTGAAACGCTACAAGAAGGTAGAATCTATTGAGTTGTAAGTGATCTGAACGTTTCATGATGATAGCACTTTCCTAAGGGGGTCAAACCATGTCCCAAAGGTCACCGGATCTGGTGTCAATTTAAAGTAGTCCAGTTACACATTTGTGGGCTTATAACTTGGCTTCTGAATGTCCTAGAGAGATCAGGTTTGTTTTAGTGTACTCCAATCAACAGCCCCTAAAACCACAAAAAGGAATGGAGTCATTAGCACTTATGGTTTGTAAATGGCACCCAGAATTATGTTGCACGAAGCACAATTTCACATCATTCTGGGTCCATTTGTGTGAAAACAAGGTCCAATCAGGCTGAAACGTTACAGGAAGGTAGAATCTATTGAGTTGTAAGTGATCTGAACGTTTCAAGATGATAGCATTTTCCTAAAGGGGTCAAACCATGTCCCAAAGGTCACCGGATCTGGTGTCAATTTAAAGAAGTAGTCCAGTTACACATTTGTGGGCTTATAACTTGGCTTCTGAATGTCCTAAAGAGATCAGGTTTGTTTTAGTATACTCCAATCAACAGCCCCTACAACCACAAAAAGGAATGGAGACATTAGCAATTATGGTTTTTAAATGGCACCCAGAATTATGTTGCACGAAGCCCAATTTCACATCATTCTGGGTTCATTTGTGTGAAAACAAGGTCCAGTCAGGCTGAAACGTTACAGGAAGGTAGAATCTATTGAGTTGTAATTGATCTGAACGTTTCATGATGATAGCACTTTCCTAAGGGGGTCAAACCATGTCCCAAAGGTCACCGGATCTGGTGTCAATTTAAAGAAGTTGTCCAGTTACACATTTGTGGGCTTATAACTTGGCTTCGGAATGTCCTAGAGCGATCAGGTTTGTTTTAGTGTACTCCAATCAACAGCCCCTACAACCACAAAAAGGAATGGAGACATTAGCACTTATGGTTTTTAAATGGCACCCAGAATTATGTTGCACGAAGCACAATTTCACATCATTCTGGGTTCATTTGTGTGAAAACAAGGTCCAATCAGGCTGAAAAGTTACAGGAAGGTAGAATCTATGGAGTTGTAAGTGATCTGAACGTTTCATGATGATAGCACTTTCCTAAGGGGGTCAAACCATGTCCCAAAGGTCACCGGATCTGGTGTCACTTTAAAGAAGTAGTCCAGTTGCACATTTGTGGGCTTACAACTTGGCTTCTGAATGTCCTAGAGAGGTCAGGTTTTTTTTTTATTGTACTCCAATCAACAGCCCCTACAACCACAAAAAGGAATGGAGACATTAGCACTTATGGTTTGTAAATGGCACCCAGAATTATGTTGCACGAAGCACAATTTCACATCATTCTGGGTCCATTTGTGTGAAAACAAGGTCCAATCAGGCTGAAACTCTACAAGAAGGTAGAATCTATTGAATTGTAAGTGATCTGAATGTTTCAAGATGATCGCACATTCCTATAGGGGGTAAAACCATGTCCCAAAGTTCACCGGGCCTGGTGTCACTTTAAAGATGTAGTCCAGTTACACCTTTGTGGGCTTATAACTTGGCTTCTGAATGTCCTAGAGAGGTTAGGTTTGTTTTAGTGTACTCCAATCAAAAGCCCCTACAACCACAAAAAGGAATGGAGTCATTAGCACTTATGGTTTGTAAATGGCACCCAGAATTATGTTGCACGAAGCACAATTTCACATCATTCTGGGTTCATTTGTGTGAAAACAAGGTCCAATCAGGCTGAAATGTTACAGGAAGGTAGAATATATTGAGTTGTAAGTGATCTGAACGTTTCATGATGATAGCACTTTCCTAAGGGGGTCAATCCATGTCCCAAAGGTCACCGGATCTGGTGTCACTTTAAAGAAGTAGTCCAGTTACACATTTGTGGGCTTATAACTTGGCTTCTGAATGTCCTAGAGAGGTCAGGTTTGTTTTAGTGTGCTCCAATCAACAGCCCCTACAACCACAAAAAGGAATGGAGACATTAGCACTTATGGTTTTTAAATGGCACCCAGAATTATGTTGCACGAAGCACAATTTCACATCATTCTGGGTTCATTTGTGTGAAAACAAGGTCCAATCAGGCTGAAACGTTACAGGAAGGTAGAATCTATTGAGTTGTAAGTGATCTGAACGTTTCATGATGATAGCACTTTCCTAAGGGGGTCAAACCATGTCCCAAATGTCACCGGATCTGGTGTCAATTTAAAGAAGTAGTCCAGTTACACCTTTGTGGGCTTATAATTTGGCTTCTGAATGTCCTAGAGAGATCAGGTTTGTGTTACGGTACTCCAATCAACAGCCTCTACAACCACAAAAAGGAATGGAGTCATTAGCACTTATGGTTTTTAAATGGCACCCAGAGTTATGTTGCACGAAGCACAATTTCACATCATTCTGGGTTCATTTGTGTGAAAACAAGGTCCAATCAGGCTGAAACGTTACAGGAAGGTAGAATCTATTGAGTTGTAAGTGATCTGAACGTTTCATGATGATTGCACTTTCCTAAGGGGGTAAAACCATGTCCCAAAGGTCACCGGATCTGGTGTCAATTTAAAGAAGTAGTCCAGTTACACATTTGTGGGCTTATAACTTGGCTTCTGAATGTCCTAGAGAGGTTAGGTTTGTTTTAGTGTACTCCAATCAACAGCCCCTACAACCACAAAAAGGAATGGAGTCATTAGCACTTATGGTTTGTAAATGGCACCCAGAATTATGTTGCACGAAGCACAATTTCACATCATTCCGGGTTCATTTGTGTGAAAACAAGGTCCAATCAGGCTGAAACGTTACAGGAAGGTAGAATCTATTGAGTTGTAAGTGATCTGAACGTTTCATGATGATAGCACTTTCCTAAGGGGGTCAAACCATGTCCCAAAGGTCACCGGATCTGGTGTCACTTTAAAGAAGTAGTCCAGTTACACATTTGTAGGCTTATAGCTTGGCTTCTGAATGTCCTAGAGAGGTCAGGTTTGTTTTAGTGTACTCCAATCAACAGTCCCTACAACCACAAAAAGGAATGGAGTCATTAGCACTTATGGTTTGTAAATGGCACCCAGAATTATGTTGCACAAAGCACAATTTCACATCATTCTGGGTCCATTTGTGTGAAAACAAGGTCCAATCAGGCTGAAACGTTACAAGAAGGTAGAATCTATTGAGTTGTAAGTGATCTGAACGTTTCATGATGATCGCACATTCCTATAGGGGGTCAAACCATGTCCCAAAGGTCACCGGGCCTGGTGTCACTTTAAAGAAGTAGTCCAGTTACACCTTTGTGGGCTTATAACTTGGCTTCCGAATGTCCTAGAGAGGTCAGGTTTGTTTAAGTGTACTCCAATAAACAGCCCCTACAACCACAAAAAGGAATGGAGTCATTAGCACCTATGGTTTGTAAATGGCACCCTGAATTATGTTGCACGAAGCACAATTTCACATCATTCTGGGTCCATTTGTATGAAAACAAGGTCCAATCAGGCTGAAACGTTACAGGAAGGTAGAATCTATTGAGTTGTAAGTGATCTGAACGTTTCATGATGATAGCATTTTCCTAAGGGGGTCAAACCATGTCCCAAAGGTCACCGGATCTGGTGTCAATTTAAAGAAGTAGTCCAGTTACACATTTGTGGGCTTATAACTTGGCTTCTGAATGTCCTAGAGAGGTCAGGTTTGTTTTAGTGTACTCCAATCAACAGTCCCTACAACCACAAAAAGGAATGGAGTCATTAGCACTTATGGTTTGTAAATGGCACCCAGAATTATGTTGCACAAAGCACAATTTCACATCATTCTGGGTCCATTTGTGTGAAAACAAGGTCCAATCAGGCTGAAACGTTACAAGAAGGTAGAATCTATTGCGTTGTAAGTGATCTGAACGTTTCATGATGATCGCACATTCCTATAGGGGGTCAAACCATGTCCCAAAAGTCACCGGGCCTGGTGTCACTTTAAAGAAGTAGTCCAGTTACACCTTTGTGGGCTTATAACTTGGCTTCTGAATGTCCTAGAGAGGTCAGGTTTGTTTAAGTGTACTCCAATAAACAGCCCCTACAACCACAAAAAGGAATGGAGTCATTAGCACTTATGGTTTGTAAATGGCACCCTGAATTATGTTGCACGAAGCACAATTTCACATCATTCTGGGTCCATTTGTATGAAAACAAGGTCCAATCAGGCTGAAACGTTACAGGAAGGTAGAATCTATTGAGTTGTAAGTGATCCTAACGTTTCATGATGATAGCATTTTCCTAAGGGGGTCAAACCATGTCCCAAAGGTCACCGGATCTGGTGTCAATTTAAAGAAGTAGTCCAGTTACACATTTGTGGGCTTATAACTTGGCTTCTGAATGTCCTAGAGAGATCAGGTTTGTTTTAGTATACTCCAATCAACAGCCCCTACAACCACAAAAAGGAATGGAGTCATTAGCACTTATGGTTTTTAAATGGCACCCAGAATTATGTTGCACAAAGCACAATTTCACATCATTCTGGGTTCATTTGTGTGAAAACAAGGTCGAATCAGGCTGAAACGTTACAGGAAGGTAGAATCTATTGAGTTGTAAGTGATCTGAACGTTTCACGATGATAGCACTTTCCTAAGGGGGTCAAACCATGTCCCAAAGTTCACCGGATCTGGTGTCAATTTAAAGAAATAGTCCAGTTACACATTTGTGGGCTTATAACTTGGCTTCTGAATGTCCTAGAGAGATCAGGTTTGTTTTAGTGTACTCCAATCAACAGCCCCTACAACCACAAAAAGGAATGGAGTCATTAGCACTTATGGTTTGTAAATGGCACCCAGAATTATGTTGCACGAAGCACAATTTCACATCATTCTGGGTCCATTTGTGTGAAAACAAGGTCCAATCAGGCTGAAACGTTACAAGAAGGTAGAATCTATTGAGTTGTAAGTGATCTGAACGTTTAATGATGATCGCACATTCCTATAGGGGGTCAAACCATGTCCCAAAGGTCACCGGGCCTGGTGTCACTTTAAAGAAGTAGTCCAGTTACACCTTTGTGGGCTTATAACTTGGCTTCTGAATGTCCTAGAGAGGTCAGGTTTGTTTTAGTGTACTCCAATCAACAGCCCCTACAACCACAAAAAGGAATGGAGTCATTAGCACTTATGGTTTGTAAATGGCACCCAGAATTATGTTGCACGAAGCACAATTTCACATCATTCTGGGTTCATTTGTGTGAAAACAAGGTCCAATCAGGCTGAAACGTTACAAGAAGGTAGAATCTATTGAGTTGTAAGTGATCTGAACGTTTCATGATGATCGAACATTCCTATAGGGGGTCAAACCATGTCCCAAAGGTCACCGGGCCTGGTGTCACTTTAAAGAAGTAGTCCAGTTACACATTTGTGGGCTTATAACTTGGCTTCTGAATGTCCTAGAGAGGTCAGGTTTGTTTTAGTGTACTCCAATCAACAGCCCCTACAACCACAAAAATGAATGGAGTCTTTAGCACTTATGGTTTGTAAATGGCACCCAGAATTATGTTGCACGAAGCACAATTTCACATCATTCTGGGTCCATTTGTGTGAAAACAAGGTCCAATCAGGCTGAAACGTTACAGGAAGGTAGAATCTATTGAGTTGTAAGTGATCTGAACATTTCAAGATGATAGCACTTTCCTAAGGGGGTCAAACCATGTCCCAAAGGTCACCGGATCTGGTGTCAATTTAAAGAAGTAGTCCAGTTACACATTTGTGGGCTTATAACTTGGCTTCTGAATGTCCTAGAGAGATCAGGTTTGTTTTAGTATACTCCAATCAACAGCCCCTACAACCACAAAAAGGAATGGAGTCATTAGCACTTATGGTTTGTAAATGGCACCCAGAATTATGTTGCACGAAGCACAATTTCACATCATTCTGGGTTCATTTGTGTGAAAACAAGGTCCAATCAGGCTGAAACGTTACAGGAAGGTAGAATCTAGTGAGTTGTAAGTGATCTGAACGTTTCATGATGATAGCACTTTCCTAAGGGGGTCAAACCATGTCCCAAAGGTCACCGGATCTGGTGTCACTTTAATGAAGTAGTCCAGTTACACATTTGTGGGCTTCTAACTTGGCTTCTGAATGTCCTAGAGAGATCAGGTTTGTTTTAGTATACTCCAATCAACAGCCCCTAAAACCACAAAAAGGATCGGAGTCATTAGCACTTATGGTTTTTAAATGGCACCCAGAATTATGTTGCACGAAGCACAATTTCACATCATTCTGGGTTCATTTGTGTGAAAACAAGGTCCAATCAGGCTGAAACGTTACAGGAAGGTAGAATCTATTGAGTTGTAAGTGATCTGAACGTTTCATGATGATAGCACTTTCCTAAGGGGGTCAAACCATGTCCCAAAGGTCACCGGATCTGGTGTCAATTTAAAGAAGTTGTCCAGTTACACATTTGTGGGCTTATAACTTGGCTTCTGAATGTCCTAGAGCGATCAGGTTTGTTTTAGTGTACTCCAATGAACAGCCCCTACAACCACAAAAAGGAATGGAGACATTAGCACTTATGGTTTTTAAATGGCACCCAGAATTATGTTGCACGAAGCACAATTTCACATCATTCTGGCTTCATTTGTGTGAAAACAAGGTCCAATCAGGCTGAAACGTTACAGGAAGGTAGAATCTACTGAGTTGTAAGTGATCTGAACGTTTCATCATGATAGCACTTTCCTAAGGGGGTCAAACCATGTCCCAAAGGTCACCGGATCAGGTGTCAATTTAAAGAAGTAGTCCAGTTACACATTTGTGGGCTTATAACTTGGCTTCTGAATGTCCTAGAGAGATCAGGTTTGTTTTAGTGTACTCCAATCAACAGCCCCTACAACCACAAAAAGGAATGGAGTCATTAGCACTTATGGTTTGTAAATGGCACCCAGAATTATGTTGCACGAAGCACAATTTCACATCATTCTGTGTCCATTTGTGTGAAAACAAGGTCCAATTAGGCTGAAACGCTTCAAGAAGGTAGAATCTATTGAGTTGTAAGTGATCTGAACGTTTCAAGATGATCGCACATTCCTATAGGGGGTAAAACCATGTCCCAAAGGTCACCGGGCCTGGTGTCACTTTAAAGATGTAGTCCAGTTACACCTTTGTGGGCTTATAACTTGGCTTCTGAATGTCCTAGAGAGGTTAGGTTTGTTTTAGTGTACTCCAAACAAATGCCCCTACAACCACAAAAAGGAATGGAGTCATTAGCACTTATGGTTTGTAAATGGCACCCAGAATTATGTTGCACGAAGCACAATTTCACATCATTCTGGGTTCATTTGTGTGAAAACAAGGTCCAATCAGGCTGAAACGTTACAGGAAGGTAGAATCTATTGAGTTGTAAGTGATCTGATTGTTTCATGATGATAGCACTTTCCTAAGGGGGTCAAACCATGTCCCAAAGGTCACCGGATCTGGTGTCACTTTAAAGAAGTAGTCCAGTTACACATTTGTGGGCTTATAACTTGGCTTCTGAATGTCCTAGAGAGGTCAGGTTTGTTTTAGTGTACTCCAATCAACAGCCCCTACAACCACAAAAAGGAATGGAGACATTAGCACTTATGGTTTTTAAATGGCACCCAGAATTATGTTGCACGAAGCACAATTTCACATCATTCTGGGTTCATTTGTGTGAAAACAAGGTCCAATCAGGCTGAAACGTTACAGGAAGGTAGAATCTATTGAGTTGTAAGTGATCTTAACGTTTCATGATGATAGCACTTTCCTAAGGGGGTCAAACCATGTCCCAAATGTCACCGGATCTGGTGTCAATTTAAAGAAGTAGTCCAGTTACACATTTGTGGGCTTATAACTTGGCTTCTGAATGTCCTAGAGAGATCAGGTTTGTTTTAGGGTACTCCAATCAACAGCTCCTACAACCACAAAAAGGAATGGAGTCATTAGCACTTATGGTTTTTAAATGGCACCCAGAATTATGTTGCACGAAGCACAATTTCACATCATTCTGGGTTCATTTGTGTGAAAACAAGGTCCAATCAGGCTGAAACGTTACAGGAAGGTAGAATCTATTGAGTTGTAAGTGATCTGAACGTTTCATGATGATAGCACTTTCCTAAGGGGGTAAAACCATGTCCCAAAGGTCACCGGATCTGGTGTCAATTTAAAGAAGTAGTCCAGTTACACATTTGTGGGCTTATAACTTGGCTTCTGAATGTCCTAGAGAGATCAGGTTTGTTTTAATGTACTCCAATCAACAGCCCCTACAACCACAAAAAGGAATGGAGTCATTAGCACTTATGCTTTGTAAATGGCACCCAGAATTATGTTGCACGAAGCACAATTTCAGATCATTCTGGGTCCATTTGTGTGAAAACAATGTCCAATCAGGCTGAAACGCTACAAGAAGGTAGAATCTATTGAGTTGTAAGTGATCTGAACGTTTCAAGATGATCGCACATTCCTATAGGGGGTAAAACCATGTCCCAAAGGTCACCGGGCCTTGTGTCACTTTAAAGAATAGTCCAGTTACACCTTTGTGGGCTTATAACTTGGCTTCTGAATGTCCTAGAGAGGTTAGGTTTGTTTTAGTGTACTCCAATCAACAGCCCCTACAACCACAAAAAGGAATGGAGTCATTAGCACTTATGGTTTGTAAATGGCACCCAGAATTATGTTGCACGAAGCACAATTTCACATCATTCTGGGTTCATTTGTGTGAAAACAAGGTCCAATCAGGCTGAAACGTTACAGGAAGGTAGAATCTATTGAGTTGTAAGTGATCTGAACATTTCATGATGATAGCACTTTCCTAAGGGGGTCAAACCATGTCCCAAAGGTCACCGGATCTGGTGTCAATTTAAAGAAGTAGTCCAGTTACACATTTGTGGGCTTATAACTTGGCTTCTGAATGTCCTGGAGCGATGAGGTTTCTTTTAGTGTACTCCAATCAACAGCCCCTACAACCACAAAAAGGAATGGAGTCATTAGCACTTATAGTTTTTTAATGGCACCCAGAATTATGTTGCACGAAGCACAATTTCACAACATTCTGCGTTCATTTGTGTGAAAACAAGGTCCAATCAGGCTGAAACGTTACAGGAAGGTAGAATCTATTGAGTTGTAAGTGATCTGAACGTTTCATGATGATAGGACTTTCCTAAGGGGGTCAAACCATGTCCCAAAGGTCACCGGATCTGGTGTCACTTTAATGAAGTAGTCCAGTTACACATTTGTGGGCTTCTAACTTGGCTTCTGAATGTCCTAGAGAGATCAGGTTTGTTTTAGTATACTCCAATCAACAGCCCCTACAACCACAAAAAGGATCGGAGTCATTAGCACTTATGGTTTTTAAATGGCACCCAGAATTATGTTGCACGAAGCACAATTTCACATCATTCTGGGTTCATTTGTGTGAAAACAAGGTCCAATCAGGCTGAAACGTTACAGGAAGGTAGAATCTATTGAGTTGTAAGTGATCTGAACGTTTCATGATGATAGCACTTTCCTAAGGGGGTCAAACCATGTCCCAAAGGTCACCGGATCTGGTGTCAATTTAAAGAAGTTGTCCAGTTACACATTTGTGGGCTTATAACTTGGCTTCTGAATGTCCTAGAGCGATCAGGTTTGTTTTAGTGTACTCCAATCAACAGCCCCTACAACCACAAAAAGGAATGGAGACATTAGCACTTATGGTTTTTAAATGGCACCCAGAATTATGTTGCACGAAGCACAATTTCACATCATTCTGGCTTCATTTGTGTGAAAACAAGGTCCAATCAGGCTGAAACGTTACAGGAAGGTAGAATCTATTGAGTTGTAAGTGATCTGAACGTTTCATCATGATAGCACTTTCCTAAGGGGATCAAACCATGTCCCAAAGGTCACCGGATCAGGTGTCAATTTAAAGAAGTAGTCCAGTTACACATTTGTGGGCTTATAACTTGGCTTCTGAATGACCTAGAGCGATCAGGTTTGTTTTAGTGTACTCCAATCAACAGCCCCTACAACCACAAAAAGGAATGGAGTCATTAGCACTTATGGTTTGTAAATGGCACCCAGAATTATGTTGCACGAAGCACAATTTCACATCATTTTGTGTCCATTTGTGTGAAAACAAGGTCCAATCAGGCTGAAACGCTACAAGAAGGTAGAATCTATTGAGTTGTAAGTGATCTGAACGTTTCAAGATGATCGCACATTCCTATAGGGGGTAAAACCATGTCCCAAAGGTCACCGGGCCTGGTGTTACTTTAAAGATGTAGTCCAGTTACACCTTTGTGGGCTTATAACTTGGCTTCTGAATGTCCTAGAGAGGTTAGGTTTGTTTTAGTGTACTCCAATCAAAAGCCCCTACAACCACAAAAAGGAATGGAGTCATTAGCACTTATGGTTTGTAAATGGCACCCAGAATTATGTTGCACGAAGCACAATTTCACATCATTCTGGGTCCATTTGTGTTAAAACAAGGTCCAATCAAGCTGAAACGTTACAGGAAGGTAGAATCTATTGAGTTGTAAGTGATCTGAACGTTTCATCATGATAGCACTTTCCTAAGGGGGTCAAACCATGTCCCAAAGGTCACCGGATCAGGTGTCAATTTAAAGTAGTCCAGTTACACATTTGTGGGCTTATAACTTGGCTTCTGAATGTCCTAGAGAGGTTAGGTTTGTTTTAGTGTACTCCAATCAAAAGCCCCTACAACCACAAAAGTAATGGAGTCATTACCACTTATGGTTTGTAAATGGCACCCAGAATTATGTTGCACGAAGCACAATTTCACATCATTCTGGGTTCATTTGTGTGAAAACAAGGTCCAATCAGGCTGAAATGTTACAGGAAGGTAGAATCTATTGAGTTGTAAGTGATCTGAACGTTTCATGATGATAGCACTTTCCTAAGGGGGTCAAACCATGTCCCAAAGGTCACCGGATCTGGTGTCACTTTAAAGAAGTAGTCCAGTTACACATTTGTGGGCTTTTAACTTGGCTTCTGAATGTCCTAGAGAGGTCAGGTTTGTTTTAGTGTACTCCAATCAACAGCCCCTACAACCACAAAAAGGAATGGAGACATTAGCACTTATGGTTTTTAAATGGCACCCAGAATTATGTTGCACGAAGCACAATTTCACATCATTCTGGGTTCATTTGTGTGAAAACAAGGTCCAATCAGTCTGAAACGTTACAGGAAGGTAGAATCTATTGAGTTGTAAGTGATCTTAACGTTTCATGATGATAGCACTTTCCTAAGGGGGTCAAACCATGTCCCAAATGTCACCGGATCTGGTGTAAATTTAAAGAAGTAGTCCAGTTACACATTTGTGGGCTTATAACTTGGCTTCTGAATGTCCTAGAGAGATCAGGTTTGTTTTAGGGTACTCCAATCAACAGCTCCTACAACCACAAAAAGGAATGGAGTCATTAGCACTTATGGTTTTTAAATGGCACCCAGAATTATGTTGCACGAAGTACAATTTCACATCATTCTGGGTTCATTTGTGTGAAAACAAGGTCCAATCAGGCTGAAACGTTACAGGAAGGTAGAATCTATTGAGTTGTAAGTGATCTGAACGTTTCATGATGATAGCACTTTCCTAAGGGAGTGAAACCATGTCCCAAAGGTCACTGGATCTGGTGTCAATTTAAAGAAGTAGTCCAGTTACACATTTGTGGGCTTATAACTTGGCTTCTGAATGTCCTAGAGAGATGAGGTTTGTTTTACTGTACTCCAATCAACAGCCCCTACAACCACAAAAAGGAATGGAGTCATTAGCACTTATGCTTTGTAAATGGCACCCAGAATTATGTTGCACGAAGCACAATTTCAGATCATTCTGGGTCCATTTGTGTGAAAACAATGTCCAATCAGGCTGAAACGCTATAAGAAGGTAGAATCTATTGAGTTGTAAGTGATCTGAACGTTTCAAGATGATCGCACATTCCTATAGGGGGTAAAACCATGTCCCAAAGGTCACCGGGCCTTGTGTCACTTTAAAGAATAGTCCAGTTACACCTTTGTGGGCTTATAACTTGGCTTCTGAATGTCCTAGAGAGGTTAGGTTTGTTTTAGTGTACTCCAATCAACAGCCCCTACAACCACAAAAAGGAATGGAGTCATTAGCACTTATGGTTTGTAAATGGCACCCAGAATTATGTTGCACGAAGCACAATTTCACATCATTCTGGGTTCATTTGTGTGAAAACAAGGTCCATTCAGGCTGAAACGTTACAGGAAGGTAGAATCTATTGAGTTGTAAGTGGTCTGAACATTTCATGATGATAGCACTTTCCTAAGGGGGTCAAACCATGTCCCAAAGGTCACCGGGCCTGGTGTCACTTTAAAGAAGTAGTCCAGTTACACCTTTGTGGGCTTATAACTTGGCTTCTGAATGTCCTAGAGAGGTCAGGTTTGTTTTAGGGTACTCCAATCAACAGCCCCTACAACCACAAAAAGGAATGGAGTCATTAGCACTTATGGTTTGTAAATGGCACCCAGAATTATGTTGCACGAAGCACAATTTCACATCATTCTGGGTCCATTTGTGTGAAAACAAGGTCCAATCAGGCTGAAACGTTACAGGAAGGTAGAATCTATTGAGTTGTAAGTGATCTGAACGTTTCATGATGATAGCACTTTCCTAAGGGGGTCAAACCATGTCCCAAAGGTCACCGGATCTGGTGTCAATTTAAAGAAGTGGTCCAGTTACACATTTGTGGGCTTATAACTTGGCTTCTGAATGTCCCTGAGAGATCAGGTTTGTTTTAGTATACTCCAATCAACAGCCCCTACAACCACAAAAAGGAATGGAGTCATTAGCACGTATGGTTTTTAAATGGCACCCAGAATTATGTTGCACGAAGCACAATTTCACATCATTCTGGGTCCATTTGTGTGAAAACAAGGTCCAATCAGGCTGAAACGTTACAGGAAGGTAGAATCTATTGAGTTGTAAGTGATCTGAACGTTTCATGATGATAGCACTTTTCTAAGGGGGTCAAACCATGTCCCAAAGGTCACCTGATCTGGTGTCAATTTAAAGAAGTAGTCCAGTTACACTTTTGTGGGCTTATAACTTGGTTTCTGAATGTCCTAGAGAGATCAGGTTTGTTTTAGTATACTCCAATCAACAGCCCCTAAAACCACAAAAAGGATCGGAGTCATTAGCACTTATGGTTTTTAAATGGCACCCAGAATTATGTTGCACGAAGCACAATTTCACATCATTCTGGGTTCATTTGTGTGAAAACAAGGTCCAATCAGGCTGAAACGTTACAGGAAGGTAGAATCTATTGAGTTGTAAGTGATCTGAACGTTTCATGATGATAGCACTTTCCTAAGGGGGTCAAACCATGTCCCAAAGGTCACCGGATCAGGTGTCAATTTAAAGAAGTAGTCCAGTTACACATTTGTGGGCTTATAACTTGGCTTCTGAATGTCCTAGAGCGATCAGGTTTGTTTTAGTGTACTCCAATGAACAGCCCCTACAACCACAAAAAGGAATGGAGACATTAGCACTTATGGTTTTTAAATGGCACCCAGAATTATGTTGCACGAAGCACAATTTCACATCATTCTGGCTTCATTTGTGTGAAAACAAGGTCCAATCAGGCTGAAACGTTACAGGAAGGTAGAATCTATTGAGTTGTAAGTGACCTGAACGTTTCATCATGATAGCACTTTCCTAAGGGGGTCAAACCATGTCCCAAAGGTCACCGGATCAGGTGTTAATTTAAAGAAGTAGTCCAGTTACACATTTGTGGGCTTATAACTTGGCTTCTGAATGTCCTAGAGCGATCAGGTTTGTTTTAGTGTACTCCAATCAACAGCCCCTACAACCACAAAAAGGAATGGAGTCATTAGCACTTATGGTTTGTAAATGGCACCCAGAATTATGTTGCACGAAGCACAATTTCACATCATTCTGGGTCCATTTGTGTGAAAACAAGGTCCAATCAGGCTGAAACGTTACAGGAAGGTAGAATCTACTGAGTTGTAAGTGATCTGAACGTTTCATGATGATAGCACTTTCCTAAGGGGGTCAAACCATGTCCCAAAGGTCACCGGATCAGGTGTCAATTTAAAGAAGTAGTCCAGTTACACATTTGTGGGCTTATAACTTGGCTTCTGAATGTCCTAGAGAGATCAGGTTTGTTTTAGTGTACTCCAATCAACAGCCCCTACAACCACAAAAAGGAATGGAGTCATTAGCATTTATGGTTTGTAAATGGCACCCAGAATTATGTTGCACGAAGCACAATTTCACATCATTCTGTGTCCATTTGTGTGAAAACAAGGTCCAATTAGGCTGAAACGCTACAAGAAGGTAGAATCTATTGAGTTGTAAGTGATCTGAACGTTTCAAGATGATCGCACATTCCTATAGGGGGTAAAACCATGTCCCAAAGGTCACCGGGCCTGGTGTCACTTTAAAGATGTAGTCCAGTTACACCTTTGTGGGCTTATAACTTGGCTTCTGAATGTCCTAGAGAGGTTAGGTTTGTTTTAGTGTACTCCAAACAAATGCCCCTACAACCACAAAAAGGAATGGAGTCATTAGCACTTATGGTTTGTAAATGGCACCCAGAATTATGTTGCACGAAGCACAATTTCACATCATTCTGGGTTCATTTGTGTGAAAACAAGGCCCAATCAGGCTGAAACGTTACAGGAAGGTAGAATCTATTGAGTTGTAAGTGATCTGATTGTTTCATGATGATAGCACTTTCCTAAGGGGGTCAAACCATGTCCCAAAGGTCACCGGATCTGGTGTCACTTTAAAGAAGTAGTCCAGTTACACATTTGTGGGCTTATAACTTGGCTTCTGAATGTCCTAGAGAGATCAGGTTTGTTTTAGGGTACTCCAATCAACAGCTCCTACAACCACAAAAAGGAATGGAGTCATTAGCACTTATGGTTTTTAAATGGCACCCAGAATTATGTTGCACGAAGCACAATTTCACATCATTCTGGGTTCATTTGTGTGAAAACAAGGTCCAATCAGGCTGAAACGTTACAGGAAGGTAGAATCTATTGAGTTGTAAGTGATCTGAACGTTTCATGATGATAGCACTTTCCTAAGGGGGTAAAACCATGTCCCAAAGGTCACCGGATCTGGTGTCAATTTAAAGAAGTAGTCCAGTTACACATTTGTGGGCTTATAACTTGGCTTCTGAATGTCCTGGAGCGATGAGGTTTGTTTTAGTGTACTCCAATCAACAGCCCCTACAACCACAAAAAGGAATGGAGTCATTAGCACTTATGGTTTGTAAATGGCACCCAGAATTATGTTGCACGAAGCACAATTTCACATCATTTTGTGTCCATTTGTGTGAAAACAAGGTCCAATCAGGCTGAAACGCTACAAGAAGGTAGAATCTATTGAGTTGTAAGTGATCTGAACGTTTCAAGATGATCGCACATTCCTATAGGGGGTAAAACCATGTCCCAAAGGTCACCGGGCCTGGTGTTACTTTAAAGATGTAGTCCAGTTACACCTTTGTGGGCTTATAACTTGGCTTCTGAATGTCCTAGAGAGGTTAGGTTTGTTTTAGTGTACTCCAATCAAAAGCCCCTACAACCACAAAAAGGAATGGAGTCATTAGCACTTATGGTTTGTAAATGGCACCCAGAATTATGTTGCACGAAGCACAATTTCACATCATTTTGTGTCCATTTGTGTGAAAACAAGGTCCAATCAGGCTGAAACGCTACAAGAAGGTAGAATCTATTGAGTTGTAAGTGATCTGAACGTTTCAAGATGATCGCACATTCCTATAGGGGGTAAAACCATGTCCCAAAGGTCACCGGATCTGGTGTCAATTTAAAGAAGTAGTCCAGTTACACATTTGTGGGCTTATAACTTGGCTTCTGAATGTCCTAGAGAGATCAGGTTTGTTTTAATGTACTCCAATCAACAGCCCCTACAACCACAAAAAGGAATGGAGTCATTAGCACTTATGCTTTGTAAATGGCACCCAGAATTATGTTGCACGAAGCACAATTTCAGATCATTCTGGGTCCATTTGTGTGAAAACAATGTCCAATCAGGCTGAAACGCTACAAGAAGGTAGAATCTATTGAGTTGTAAGTGATCTGAACGTTTCAAGATGATCGCACATTCCTATAGGGGGTAAAACCATGTCCCAAAGGTCACCGGGCCTTGTGTCACTTTAAAGAATAGTCCAGTTACACCTTTGTGGGCTTATAACTTGGCTTCTGAATGTCCTAGAGAGGTTAGGTTTGTTTTAGTGTACTCCAATCAACAGCCCCTACAACCACAAAAAGGAATGGAGTCATTAGCACTTATGGTTTGTAAATGGCACCCAGAATTATGTTGCACGAAGCACAATTTCACATCATTCTGGGTTCATTTGTGTGAAAACAAGGTCCAATCAGGCTGAAACGTTACAGGAAGGTAGAATCTATTGAGTTGTAAGTGATCTGAACATTTCATGATGATAGCACTTTCCTAAGGGGGTCAAACCATGTCCCAAAGGTCACCGGATCTGGTGTCAATTTAAAGAAGTAGTCCAGTTACACATTTGTGGGCTTATAACTTGGCTTCTGAATGTCCTGGAGCGATGAGGTTTCTTTTAGTGTACTCCAATCAACAGCCCCTACAACCACAAAAAGGAATGGAGTCATTAGCACTTATAGTTTTTTAATGGCACCCAGAATTATGTTGCACGAAGCACAATTTCACAACATTCTGCGTTCATTTGTGTGAAAACAAGGTCCAATCAGGCTGAAACGTTACAGGAAGGTAGAATCTATTGAGTTGTAAGTGATCTGAACGTTTCATGATGATAGGACTTTCCTAAGGGGGTCAAACCATGTCCCAAAGGTCACCGGATCTGGTGTCACTTTAATGAAGTAGTCCAGTTACACATTTGTGGGCTTCTAACTTGGCTTCTGAATGTCCTAGAGAGATCAGGTTTGTTTTAGTATAGTCCAATCAACAGCCCCTACAACCACAAAAAGGATCGGAGTCATTAGCACTTATGGTTTTTAAATGGCACCCAGAATTATGTTGCACGAAGCACAATTTCACATCATTCTGGGTTCATTTGTGTGAAAACAAGGTCCAATCAGGCTGAAACGTTACAGGAAGGTAGAATCTATTGAGTTGTAAGTGATCTGAACGTTTCATGATGATAGCACTTTCCTAAGGGGGTCAAACCATGTCCCAAAGGTCACCGGATCTGGTGTCAATTTAAAGAAGTTGTCCAGTTACACATTTGTGGGCTTATAACTTGGCTTCTGAATGTCCTAGAGCGATCAGGTTTGTTTTAGTGTACTCCAATCAACAGCCCCTACAACCACAAAAAGGAATGGAGACATTAGCACTTATGGTTTTTAAATGGCACCCAGAATTATGTTGCACGAAGCACAATTTCACATCATTCTGGCTTCATTTGTGTGAAAACAAGGTCCAATCAGGCTGAAACGTTACAGGAAGGTAGAATCTATTGAGTTGTAAGTGATCTGAACGTTTCATCATGATAGCACTTTCCTAAGGGGATCAAACCATGTCCCAAAGGTCACCGGATCAGGTGTCAATTTAAAGAAGTAGTCCAGTTACACATTTGTGGGCTTATAACTTGGCTTCTGAATGTCCTAGAGCGATCAGGTTTGTTTTAGTGTACTCCAATCAACAGCCCCTACAACCACAAAAAGGAATGGAGTCATTAGCACTTATGGTTTGTAAATGGCACCCAGAATTATGTTGCACGAAGCACAATTTCACATCATTTTGTGTCCATTTGTGTGAAAACAAGGTCCAATCAGGCTGAAACGCTACAAGAAGGTAGAATCTATTGAGTTGTAAGTGATCTGAACGTTTCAAGATGATCGCACATTCCTATAGGGGGTAAAACCATGTCCCAAAGGTCACCGGGCCTGGTGTTACTTTAAAGATGTAGTCCAGTTACACCTTTGTGGGCTTATAACTTGGCTTCTGAATGTCCTAGAGAGGTTAGGTTTGTTTTAGTGTACTCCAATAAAAAGCCCCTACAACCACAAAAAGGAATGGAGTCATTAGCACTTATGGTTTGTAAATGGCACCCAGAATTATGTTGCACGAAGCACAATTTCACATCATTCTGGGTCCATTTGTGTTAAAACAAGGTCCAATCAAGCTGAAACGTTACAGGAAGGTAGAATCTATTGAGTTGTAAGTGATCTGAACGTTTCATCATGATAGCACTTTCCTAAGGGGGTCAAACCATGTCCCAAAGGTCACCGGATCAGGTGTCAATTTAAAGTAGTCCAGTTACACATTTGTGGGCTTATAACTTGGCTTCTGAATGTCCTAGAGAGGTTAGGTTTGTTTTAGTGTACTCCAATCAAAAGCCCCTACAACCACAAAAGTAATGGAGTCATTACCACTTATGGTTTGTAAATGGCACCCAGAATTATGTTGCACGAAGCACAATTTCACATCATTCTGGGTTCATTTGTGTGAAAACAAGGTCCAATCAGGCTGAAATGTTACAGGAAGGTAGAATCTATTGAGTTGTAAGTGATCTGAACGTTTCATGATGATAGCACTTTCCTAAGGGGGTCAAACCATGTCCCAAAGGTCACCGGATCTGGTGTCACTTTAAAGAAGTAGTCCAGTTACACATTTGTGGGCTTTTAACTTGGCTTCTGAATGTCCTAGAGAGGTCAGGTTTGTTTTAGTGTACTCCAATCAACAGCCCCTACAACCACAAAAAGGAATGGAGACATTAGCACTTATGGTTTTTAAATGGCACCCAGAATTATGTTGCACGAAGCACAATTTCACATCATTCTGGGTTCATTTGTGTGAAAACAAGGTCCAATCAGTCTGAAACGTTACAGGAAGGTAGAATCTATTGAGTTGTAAGTGATCTTAACGTTTCATGATGATAGCACTTTCCTAAGGGGGTCAAACCATGTCCCAAATGTCACCGGATCTGGTGTAAATTTAAAGAAGTAGTCCAGTTACACATTTGTGGGCTTATAACTTGGCTTCTGAATGTCCTAGAGAGATCAGGTTTGTTTTAGGGTACTCCAATCAACAGCTCCTACAACCACAAAAAGGAATGGAGTCATTAGCACTTATGGTTTTTAAATGGCACCCAGAATTATGTTGCACGAAGTACAATTTCACATCATTCTGGGTTCATTTGTGTGAAAACAAGGTCCAATCAGGCTGAAACGTTACAGGAAGGTAGAATCTATTGAGTTGTAAGTGATCTGAACGTTTCATGATGATAGCACTTTCCTAAGGGAGTAAAACCATGTCCCAAAGGTCACTGGATCTGGTGTCAATTTAAAGAAGTAGTCCAGTTACACATTTGTGGGCTTATAACTTGGCTTCTGAATGTCCTAGAGAGATGAGGTTTGTTTTACTGTACTCCAATCAACAGCCCCTACAACCACAAAAAGGAATGGAGTCATTAGCACTTATGCTTTGTAAATGGCACCCAGAATTATGTTGCACGAAGCACATTTTCAGATCATTCTGGGTCCATTTGTGTGAAAACAATGTCCAATCAGGCTGAAACGCTATAAGAAGGTAGAATCTATTGAGTTGTAAGTGATCTGAACGTTTCAAGATGATCGCACATTCCTATAGGGGGTAAAACCATGTCCCAAAGGTCACCGGGCCTTGTGTCACTTTAAAGAATAGTCCAGTTACACCTTTGTGGGCTTATAACTTGGCTTCTGAATGTCCTAGAGAGGTTAGGTTTGTTTTAGTGTACTCCAATCAACAGCCCCTACAACCACAAAAAGGAATGGAGTCATTAGCACTTATGGTTTGTAAATGGCACCCAGAATTATGTTGCACGAAGCACAATTTCACATCATTCTGGGTTCATTTGTGTGAAAACAAGGTCCATTCAGGCTGAAACGTTACAGGAAGGTAGAATCTATTGAGTTGTAAGTGGTCTGAACATTTCATGATGATAGCACTTTCCTAAGGGGGTCAAACCATGTCCCAAAGGTCACCGGGCCTGGTGTCACTTTAAAGAAGTAGTCCAGTTACACCTTTGTGGGCTTATAACTTGGCTTCTGAATGTCCTAGAGAGGTCAGGTTTGTTTTAGGGTACTCCAATCAACAGCCCCTACAACCACAAAAAGGAATGGAGTCATTAGCACTTATGGTTTGTAAATGGCACCCAGAATTATGTTGCACGAAGCACAATTTCACATCATTCTGGGTCCATTTGTGTGAAAACAAGGTCCAATCAGGCTGAAACATTACAGGAAGGTAGAATCTATTGAGTTGTAAGTGATCTGAACGTTTCATGATGATAGCACTTTCCTAAGGGGGTCAAACCATGTCCCAAAGGTCACCGGATCTGGTGTCAATTTAAAGAAGTAGTCCAGTTACACATTTGTGGGCTTATAACTTGGCTTCTGAATGTCCCTGAGAGATCAGGTTTGTTTTAGTATACTCCAATCAACAGCCCCTACAACCACAAAAAGGAATGGAGTCATTAGCACGTATGGTTTTTAAATGGCACCCAGAATTATGTTGCACGAAGCACAATTTCACATAATTCTGGGTCCATTTGTGTGAAAACAAGGTCCAATCAGGCTGAAACGTTACAGGAAGGTAGAATCTATTGAGTTGTAAGTGATCTGAACGTTTCATGATGATAGCACTTTCCTAAGGGGGTCAAACCATGTCCCAAAGGTCACCTGATCTGGTGTCAATTTAAAGAAGTAGTCCAGTTACACTTTTGTGGGCTTATAACTTGGTTTCTGAATGTCCTAGAGAGATCAGGTTTGTTTTAGTATACTCCAATGAACAGCCCCTACAACCACAAAAAGGAATGGAGACATTAGCACTTATGGTTTTTAAATGGCGCCCAGAATTATGTTGCACGAAGCACAATTTCACATCATTCTGGCTTCATTTGTGTGAAAACAAGGTCCAATCAGGCTGAAACGTTACAGGAAGGTAGAATCTATTGAGTTGTAAGTGATCTGAACGTTTCATCATGATAGCACTTTCCTAAGCGGGTCAAACCATGTCCCAAAGGTCACCGGATCTGGTGTCAATTTAAAGAAGTAGTCCAGTTACACATTTGTGGGCTTATAACTTGGCTTCTGAATGTCCTAGAGCGATCAGGTTTGTTTTAGTGTACTCCAATCAACAGCCCCTACAACCACAAAAAGGAATGGAGTCATTAGCACTTATGGTTTGTAAATGGCACCCAGAATTATGTTGCACGAAGCACAATTTCACATCATTCTGTGTCCATTTGTGTGAAAACAAGGTCCAATCAGGCTGAAACGTTACAGGAAGGTAGAATCTACTGAGTTGTAAGTGATCTGAACGTTTCATGATGATAGCACTTTCCTAAGGGGGTCAAACCATGTCCCAAAGGTCACCGGATCAGGTGTCAATTTAAAGAAGTAGTCCAGTTACACATTTGTGGGCTTATAACTTGGCTTCTGAATGTCCTAGAGAGATCAGGTTTGTTTTAGTGTACTCCAATCAACAGCCCCTACAACCACAAAAAGGAATGGAGTCATTAGCATTTATGGTTTGTAAATGGCACCCAGAATTATGTTGCACGAAGCACAATTTCACATCATTCTGTGTCCATTTGTGTGAAAACAAGGTCCAATTAGGCTGAAACGCTACAAGAAGGTAGAATCTATTGAGTTGTAAGTGATCTGAACGTTTCAAGATGATCGCACATTCCTATAGGGGGTCAAACCATGTCCCAAAGGTCACCGGATCTGGTGTCACTTTAATGAAGTAGTCCAGTTACACATTTGTGGGCTTCTAACTTGGCTTCTGAATGTCCTAGAGAGATCAGGTTTGTTTTAGTATACTCCAATCAACAGCCCCTACAACCACAAAAAGGATCGGAGTCATTAGCACTTATGGTTTTTAAATGGCACCCAGAATTATGTTGCACGAAGCACAATTTCACATCATTCTGGGTTCATTTGTGTGAAAACAAGGTCCAATCAGGCTGAAACGTTACAGGAAGGTAGAATCTATTGAGTTGTAAGTGATCTGAACGTTTCATGATGATAGCACTTTCCTAAGGGGGTCAAACCATGTCCCAAAGGTCACCGGATCTGGTGTCAATTTAAAGAAGTTGTCCAGTTACACATTTGTGGGCTTAAAACTTGGCTTCTGAATGTCCTAGAGCGATCAGGTTTGTTTTAGTGTACTCCAATCAACAGCCCCTACAACCACAAAAAGGAATGGAGACATTAGCACTTATGGTTTTTAAATGGCACCCAGAATTATGTTGCACGAAGCACAATTTCACATCATTCTGGCTTCATTTGTGTGAAAACAAGGTCCAATCAGGCTGAAACGTTACAGGAAGGTAGAATCTATTGAGTTGTAAGTGATCTGAACGTTTCATCATGATAGCACTTTCCTAAGGGGATCAAACCATGTCCCAAAGGTCACCGGATCAGGTGTCAATTTAAAGAAGTAGTCCAGTTACACATTTGTGGGCTTATAACTTGGCTTCTGAATGTCCTAGAGCGATCAGGTTTGTTTTAGTGTACTCCAATCAACAGCCCCTACAACCACAAAAAGGAATGGAGTCATTAGCACTTATGGTTTGTAAATGGCACCCAGAATTATGTTGCACGAAGCACAATTTCACATCATTTTGTGTCCATTTGTGTGAAAACAAGGTCCAATCAGGCTGAAACGCTACAAGAAGGTAGAATCTATTGAGTTGTAAGTGATCTGAACGTTTCAAGATGATCGCACATTCCTATAGGGGGTAAAACCATGTCCCAAAGGTCACCTGGCCTGGTGTTACTTTAAAGATGTAGTCCAGTTACACCTTTGTGGGCTTATAACTTGGCTTCTGAATGTCCTAGAGAGGTTAGGTTTGTTTTAGTGTACTCCAATCAAAAGCCCCTACAACCACAAAAAGGAATGGAGTCATTAGCACTTATGGTTTGTAAATGGCACCCAGAATTATGTTGCACGAAGCACAATTTCACATCATTCTGGGTCCATTTGTGTTAAAACAAGGTCCAATCAAGCTGAAACGTTACAGGAAGGTAGAATCTATTGAGTTGTAAGTGATCTGAACGTTTCATCATGATAGCACTTTCCTAAGGGGGTCAAACCATGTCCCAAAGGTCACCGGATCAGGTGTCAATTTAAAGTAGTCCAGTTACACATTTGTGGGCTTATAACTTGGCTTCTGAATGTCCTAGAGAGGTTAGGTTTGTTTTAGTGTACTCCAATCAAAAGCCCCTACAACCACAAAAGTAATGGAGTCATTACCACTTATGGTTTGTAAATGGCACCCAGAATTATGTTGCACGAAGCACAATTTCACATCATTCTGGGTTCATTTGTGTGAAAACAAGGTCCAATCAGGCTGAAATGTTACAGGAAGGTAGAATCTATTGAGTTGTAAGTGATCTGAACGTTTCATGATGATAGCACTTTCCTAAGGGGGTCAAACCATGTCCCAAAGGTCACCGGATCTGGTGTCACTTTAAAGAAGTAGTCCAGTTACACATTTGTGGGCTTATAACTTGGCTTCTGAATGTCCTAGAGAGGTCAGGTTTGTTTTAGTGTACTCCAATCAACAGCCCCTACAACCACAAAAAGGAATGGAGACATTAGCACTTATGGTTTTTAAATGGCACCCAGAATTATGTTGCACGAAGCACAATTTCACATCATTCTGGGTTCATTTGTGTGAAAACAAGGTCCAATCAGTCTGAAACGTTACAGGAAGGTAGAATCTATTGAGTTGTAAGTGATCTTAACGTTTCATGATGATAGCACTTTCCTAAGGGGGTCAAACCATGTCCCAAATGTCACCGGATCTGGTGTAAATTTAAAGAAGTAGTCCAGTTACACATTTGTGGGCTTATAACTTGGCTTCTGAATGTCCTAGAGAGATCAGGTTTGTTTTAGGGTACTCCAATCAACAGCTCCTACAACCACAAAAAGGAATGGAGTCATTAGCACTTATGGTTTTTAAATGGCACCCAGAATTATGTTGCACGAAGTACAATTTCACATCATTCTGGGTTCATTTGTGTGAAAACAAGGTCCAATCAGGCTGAAACGTTACAGGAAGGTAGAATCTATTGAGTTGTAAGTGATCTGAACGTTTCATGATGATAGCACTTTCCTAAGGGAGTAAAACCATGTCCCAAAGGTCACTGGATCTGGTGTCAATTTAAAGATTTAGTCCAGTTACACATTTGTGGGCTTATAACTTGGCTTCTGAATGTCCTAGAGAGATGAGGTTTGTTTTACTGTACTCCAATCAACAGCCCCTACAACCACAAAAAGGAATGGAGTCATTAGCACTTATGCTTTGTAAATGGCACCCAGAATTATGTTGCACGAAGCACAATTTCACATCATTCTGGGTTCATTTGTGTGAAAACAAGGTCCATTCAGGCTGAAACGTTACAGGAAGGTAGAATCTACTGAGTTGTAAGTGGTCTGAACATTTCATGATGATAGCACTTTCCTAAGGGGGTCAAACCATGTCCCAAAGGTCACCGGGCCTGGTGTCACTTTAAAGAAGTAGTCCAGTTACACCTTTGTGGGCTTATAACTTGGCTTCTGAATGTCCTAGAGAGGTCAGGTTTGTTTTAGGGTACTCCAATCAACAGCCCCTACAACCACAAAAAGGAATGGAGTCATTAGCACTTATGGTTTGTAAATGGCACCCAGAATTATGTTGCACGAAGCACAATTTCACATCATTCTGGGTCCATTTGTGTGAAAACAAGGTCCAATCAGGCTGAAACGTTACAGGAAGGTAGAATCTATTGAGTTGTAAGTGATCTGAACGTTTCATGATGATAGCACTTTCCTAAGGGGGTCAAACCATGTCCCAAAGGTCACCGGATCTGGTGTCAATTTAAAGAAGTAGTCCAGTTACACATTTGTGGGCTTATAACTTGGCTTCTGAATGTCCCTGAGAGATCAGGTTTGTTTTAGTATACTCCAATCAACAGCCCCTACAACCACAAAAAGGAATGGAGTCATTAGCTCGTATGGTTTTTAAATGGCACCCAGAATTATGTTGCACGAAGCACAATTTCACATCATTCTGGGTCCATTTGTGTGAAAACAAGGTCCAATCAGGCTGAAACGTTACAGGAAGGTAGAATCTATTGAGTTGTAAGTGATCTGAACATTTCATGATGATAGCACTTTCCTAAGGGGGTCAAACCATGTCCCAAAGGTCACCTGATCTGGTGTCAATTTAAAGAAGTAGTCCAGTTACACTTTTGTGGGCTTATAACTTGGTTTCTGAATGTCCTAGAGAGATCAGGTTTGTTTTAGTATACTCCAATCAACAGCCCCTAAAACCACAAAAAGGATCGGAGTCATTAGCACTTATGGTTTTTAAATGGCACCCAGAATTATGTTGCACGAAGCACAATTTCACATCATTCTGGGTTCATTTGTGTGAAAACAAGGTCCAATCAGGCTGAAACGTTACAGGAAGGTAGAATCTATTGAGTTGTAAGTGATCTGAACGTTTCATGATGATAGCACTTTCCTAAGCGGGTCAAACCATGTCCCAAAGGTCACCGGATCTGGTGTCAATTTAAAGAAGTTGTCCAGTTACACATTTGTGGGCTTATAACTTGGCTTCTGAATGTCCTAGAGCGATCAGGTTTGTTTTAGTGTACTCCAATGAACAGCCCCTACAACCACAAAAAGGAATGGAGACATTAGCACTTATGGTTTTTAAATGGCACCCAGAATTATGTTGCACGAAGCACAATTTCACATCATTCTGGCTTCATTTGTGTGAAAACAAGGTCCAATCAGGCTGAAACGTTACAGGAAGGTAGAATCTATTGAGTTGTAAGTGACCTGAACGTTTCATCATGATAGCACTTTCCTAAGGGGGTCAAACCATGTCCCAAAGGTCACCGGATCAGGTGTCAATTTAAAGAAGTAGTCCAGTTACACATTTGTGGGCTTATAACTTGGCTTCTGAATGTCCTAGAGCGATCAGGTTTGTTTTAGTGTACTCCAATCAACAGCCCCTACAACCACAAAAAGGAATGGAGTCATTAGCACTTATGGTTTGTAAATGGCACCCAGAATTATGTTGCACGAAGCACAATTTCACATCATTCTGTGTCCATTTGTGTGAAAACAAGGTCCAATCAGGCTGAAACGTTACAGGAAGGTAGAATCTACTGAGTTGTAAGTGATCTGAACGTTTCATGATGATAGCACTTTCCTAAGGGGGTCAAACCATGTCCCAAAGGTCACCGGATCAGGTGTCAATTTAAAGAAGTAGTCCAGTTACACATTTGTGGGCTTATAACTTGGCTTCTGAATGTCCTAGAGAGATCAGATTTGTTTTAGTGTACTCCAATCAACAGCCCCTACAACCACAAAAAGGAATGGAGTCATTAGCATTTATGGTTTGTAAATGGCACCCAGAATTATGTTGCACGAAGCACAATTTCACATCATTCTGTGTCCATTTGTGTGAAAACAAGGTCCAATTAGGCTGAAACGCTACAAGAAGGTAGAATCTATTGAGTTGTAAGTGATCTGAACGTTTCAAGATGATCGCACATTCCTATAGGGGGTAAAACCATGTCCCAATGGTCACCGGGCCTGGTGTCACTTTAAAGATGTAGTCCAGTTACACCTTTGTGGGCTTATAACTTGGCTTCTGAATGTCCTAGAGAGGTTAGGTTTGTTTTAGTGTACTCCAAACAAATGCCCCTACAACCACAAAAAGGAATGGAGTCATTAGCACTTATGGTTTGTAAATGGCACCCAGAATTATGTTGCACGAAGCACAATTTCACATCATTCTGGGTTCATTTGTGTGAAAACAAGGCCCAATCAGGCTGAAACGTTACAGGAAGGTAGAATCTATTGAGTTGTAAGTGATCTGATTGTTTCATGATGATAGCACTTTCCTAAGGGGGTCAAACCATGTCCCAAAGGTCACCGGATCTGGTGTCACTTTAAAGAAGTAGTCCAGTTACACATTTGTGGGCTTATAACTTGGCTTCTGAATGTCCTAGAGAGATCAGGTTTGTTTTAGGGTACTCCAATCAACAGCTCCTACAACCACAAAAAGGAATGGAGTCATTAGCACTTATGGTTTTTAAATGGCACCCAGAATTATGTTGCACGAAGCACAATTTCACATCATTCTGGGTTCATTTGTGTGAAAACAAGGTCCAATCAGGCTGAAACGTTACAGGAAGGTAGAATCTATTGAGTTGTAAGTGATCTGAACGTTTCATGATGATAGCACTTTCCTAAGGGGGTCAAACCATGTCCCAAAGGTCACCGGATCTGGTGTCAATTTAAAGAAGTAGTCCAGTTACACATTTGTGGGCTTATAACTTGGCTTCTGAATGTCCTAGAGAGATCAGGTTTGTTTTAATGTACTCCAATCAACAGCCCCTACAACCACAAAAAGGAATGGAGTCATTAGCACTTATGCTTTGTAAATGGCACCCAGAATTATGTTGCACGAAGCACAATTTCAGATCATTCTGGGTCCATTTGTGTGAAAACAATGTCCAATCAGGCTGAAACGCTACAAGAAGGTAGAATCTATTGAGTTGTAAGTGATCTGAACGTTTCAAGATGATCGCACATTCCTATAGGGGGTAAAACCATGTCCCAAAGGTCACCGGGCCTTGTGTCACTTTAAAGAATAGTCCAGTTACACCTTTGTGGGCTTATAACTTGGCTTCTGAATGTCCTAGAGAGGTTAGGTTTGTTTTAGTGTACTCCAATCAACAGCCCCTACAACCACAAAAAGGAATGGAGTCATTAGCACTTATGGTTTGTAAATGGCACCCAGAATTATGTTGCACGAAGCACAATTTCACATCATTCTGGGTTCATTTGTGTGAAAACAAGGTCCAATCAGGCTGAAACGTTACAGGAAGGTAGAATCTATTGAGTTGTAAGAGATCTGAACATTTCATGATGATAGCACTTTCCTAAGGGGGTCAAACCATGTCCCAAAGGTCACCGGATCTGGTGTCAATTTAAAGAAGTAGTCCAGTTACACATTTGTGGGCTTATAACTTGGCTTCTGAATGTCCTGGAGCGATGAGGTTTGTTTTAGTGTACTCCAATCAACAGCCCCTACAACCACAAAAAGGAATGGAGTCATTAGCACTTATGGTTTTTTAATGGCACCCAGAATTATGTTGCACGAAGCACAATTTCACAACATTCTGCGTTCATTTGTGTGAAAACAAGGTCCAATCAGGCTGAAACGTTACAGGAAGGTAGAATCTATTGAGTTGTAAGTGATCTGAACGTTTCATGATGATAGGACTTTCCTAAGGGGGTCAAACCATGTCCCAAAGGTCACCGGATCTGGTGTCACTTTAATGAAGTAGTCCAGTTACACATTTGTGGGCTTCTAACTTGGCTTCTGAATGTCCTAGAGAGATCAGGTTTGTTTTAGTATACTCCAATCAACAGCCCCTACAACCACAAAAAGGATCTGAGTCATTAGCACTTATGGTTTTTAAATGGCACCCAGAATTATGTTGCACGAAGCACAATTTCACATCATTCTGGGTTCATTTGTGTGAAAACAAGGTCCAATCAGGCTGAAACGTTACAGGAAGGTAGAATCTATTGAGTTGTAAGTGATCTGAACGTTTCATGATGATAGCACTTTCCTAAGGGGGTCAAACCATGTCCCAAAGGTCACCGGATCTGGTGTCAATTTAAAGAAGTTGTCCAGTTACACATTTGTGGGTTTATAACTTGGCTTCTGAATGTCCTAGAGCGATCAGGTTTTTTTTAGTGTACTCCAATCAACAGCCCCTACAACCACAAAAAGGAATGGAGACATTAGCACTTATGGTTTTTAAATGGCACCCAGAATTATGTTGCACGAAGCACAATTTCACATCATTCTGGCTTCATTTGTGTGAAAACAAGGTCCAATCAGGCTGAAACGTTACAGGAAGGTAGAATCTATTGAGTTGTAAGTGATCTGAACGTTTCATCTTGATAGCACTTTCCTAAGGGGGTCAAACCATGTCCCAAAGGTCACCGGATCAGGTGTCAATTTAAAGAAGTAGTCCAGTTACACATTTGTGGGCTTATAACTTGGCTTCTGAATGTCCTAGAGCGATCAGGTTTGTTTTAGTGTACTCCAATCAACAGCCCCTACAACCACAAAAAGGAATGGAGTCATTAGCACTTATGGTTTGTAAATGGCACCCAGAATTATGTTGCACGAAGCACAATTTCACATCATTCTGGGTTCATTTGTGTGAAAACAAGGTCCAATCAGGCTGAATTGTTACAGGAAGGTAGAATCTATTGAGTTGTAAGTGATCTGAACGTTTCATGATGATAGCACTTTCCTAAGGGGGTCAAACCATGTCCCAAAGGTCACCGGATCTGGTGTCACTTTAAAGAAGTAGTCCAGTTACACATTTGTGGGCTTATAACTTGGCTTCTGAATGTCCTAGAGAGGTCAGGTTTGTTTTAGTGTACTCCAATCAACAGCCCCTACAACCACAAAAAGGAATGGAGACATTAGCACTTATGGTTTTTAAATGGCACCCAGAATTATGTTGCACGAAGTACAATTTCACATCATTCTGGGTTCATTTGTGTGAAAACAAGGTCCAATCAGTCTGAAACGTTACAGGAAGGTAGAATCTATTGAGTTGTAAGTGATCTTAACGTTTCATGATGATAGCACTTTCCTAAGGGGGTCAAACCATGTCCCAAATGTCACCGGATCTGGTGTAAATTTAAAGAAGTAGTCCAGTTACACATTTGTGGGCTTATAACTTGGCTTCTGAATGTCCTAGAGAGATCAGGTTTGTTTTAGGGTACTCCAATCAACAGCTCCTACAACAACAAAAAGGAATGGAGTCATTAGCACTTATGGTTTTTAAATGGCACCCAGAATTATGTTGCACGAAGTACAATTTAACATCATTCTGGGTTCATTTGTGTGAAAACAAGGTCCAATCAGGCTGAAACGTTACAGGAAGGTAGAATCTATTGAGTTGTAAGTGATCTGAACGTTTCATGATGATAGCACTTTCCTAAGGGAGTAAAACCATGTCCCAAAGGTCACTGGATCTGGTGTCAATTTAAAGAAGTAGTCCAGTTACACATTTGTGGGCTTATAACTTGGCTTCTGAATGTCCTAGAGAGATGAGGTTTGTTTTAATGTACTCCAATCAACAGCCCCTACAACCACAAAAAGGAATGGAGTCATTAGCACTTATGGTTTGTAAATGGCACCCAGAATTATGTTGCACAAAGCACAATTTCACATCATTCTGGGTTCATTTGTGTGAAAACAAGGTCCAATCAGGCTGAAACGTTACAGGAAGGTAGAATCTACTGAGTTGTAAGTGATCTGAACGTTTCATGATGATAGCACTTTCCTAAGGGGGTCAAACCATGTCCCAAATGTCACCGGATCTGGTGTCACTTTAAAGAAGTAGTCCAGTTACACATTTGTGGGCTTATAACTTGGCTTCTGAATGTCCTAGAGAGATCAGGTTTGTTTTAGGGTACTCCAATCAACAGCTCCTACAACCACAAAAAGGAATGGAGTCATTAGCACTTATGGTTTTTAAATGGCACCCAGAATTATGTTGCACGAAGCACAATTTCACATCATTCTGGGTTCATTTGTGTGAAAACAAGGTCCAATCAGGCTGAAACGTTACAGGAAGGTAGAATCTATTGAGTTGTAAGTGATCTGAACGTTTCATGATGATAGCACTTTCCTAAGGGGGTCAAACCATGTCCCAAAGGTCACCGGATCTGGTGTCAATTTAAAGAAGTAGTCCAGTTACACATTTGTGGGCTTATAACTTGGCTTCTGAATGTCCTAGAGAGATCAGGTTTGTTTTAATGTACTCCAATCAACAGCCCCTACAACCACAAAAAGGAATGGAGTCATTAGCACTTATGCTTTGTAAATGGCACCCAGAATTATGTTGCACGAAGCACAATTTCAGATCATTCTGGGTCCATTTGTGTGAAAACAATGTCCAATCAGGCTGAAACGCTACAAGAAGGTAGAATCTATTGAGTTGTAAGTGATCTGAACGTTTCAAGATGATCGCACATTCCTATAGGGGGTAAAACCATGTCCCAAAGGTCACCGGGCCTTGTGTCACTTTAAAGAATAGTCCAGTTACACCTTTGTGGGCTTATAACTTGGCTTCTGAATGTCCTAGAGAGGTTAGGTTTGTTTTAGTGTACTCCAATCAACAGCCCCTACAACCACAAAAAGGAATGGAGTCATTAGCACTTATGGTTTGTAAATGGCACCCAGAATTATGTTGCACGAAGCACAATTTCACATCATTCTGGGTTCATTTGTGTGAAAACAAGGTCCAATCAGGCTGAAACGTTACAGGAAGGTAGAATCTATTGAGTTGTAAGAGATCTGAACATTTCATGATGATAGCACTTTCCTAAGGGGGTCAAACCATGTCCCAAAGGTCACCGGATCTGGTGTCAATTTAAAGAAGTAGTCCAGTTACACATTTGTGGGCTTATAACTTGGCTTCTGAATGTCCTGGAGCGATGAGGTTTGTTTTAGTGTACTCCAATCAACAGCCCCTACAACCACAAAAAGGAATGGAGTCATTAGCACTTATGGTTTTTTAATGGCACCCAGAATTATGTTGCACGAAGCACAATTTCACAACATTCTGCGTTCATTTGTGTGAAAACAAGGTCCAATCAGGCTGAAACGTTACAGGAAGGTAGAATCTATTGAGTTGTAAGTGATCTGAACGTTTCATGATGATAGGACTTTCCTAAGGGGGTCAAACCATGTCCCAAAGGTCACCGGATCTGGTGTCACTTTAATGAAGTAGTCCAGTTACACATTTGTGGGCTTCTAACTTGGCTTCTGAATGTCCTAGAGAGATCAGGTTTGTTTTAGTATACTCCAATCAACAGCCCCTACAACCACAAAAAGGATCTGAGTCATTAGCACTTATGGTTTTTAAATGGCACCCAGAATTATGTTGCACGAAGCACAATTTCACATCATTCTGGGTTCATTTGTGTGAAAACAAGGTCCAATCAGGCTGAAACGTTACAGGAAGGTAGAATCTATTGAGTTGTAAGTGATCTGAACGTTTCATGATGATAGCACTTTCCTAAGGGGGTCAAACCATGTCCCAAAGGTCACCGGATCTGGTGTCAATTTAAAGAAGTTGTCCAGTTACACATTTGTGGGTTTATAACTTGGCTTCTGAATGTCCTAGAGCGATCAGGTTTTTTTTAGTGTACTCCAATCAACAGCCCCTACAACCACAAAAAGGAATGGAGACATTAGCACTTATGGTTTTTAAATGGCACCCAGAATTATGTTGCACGAAGCACAATTTCACATCATTCTGGCTTCATTTGTGTGAAAACAAGGTCCAATCAGGCTGAAACGTTACAGGAAGGTAGAATCTATTGAGTTGTAAGTGATCTGAACGTTTCATCTTGATAGCACTTTCCTAAGGGGGTCAAACCATGTCCCAAAGGTCACCGGATCAGGTGTCAATTTAAAGAAGTAGTCCAGTTACACATTTGTGGGCTTATAACTTGGCTTCTGAATGTCCTAGAGCGATCAGGTTTGTTTTAGTGTACTCCAATCAACAGCCCCTACAACCACAAAAAGGAATGGAGTCATTAGCACTTATGGTTTGTAAATGGCACCCAGAATTATGTTGCACGAAGCACAATTTCACATCATTCTGGGTTCATTTGTGTGAAAACAAGGTCCAATCAGGCTGAATTGTTACAGGAAGGTAGAATCTATTGAGTTGTAAGTGATCTGAACGTTTCATGATGATAGCACTTTCCTAAGGGGGTCAAACCATGTCCCAAAGGTCACCGGATCTGGTGTCACTTTAAAGAAGTAGTCCAGTTACACATTTGTGGGCTTATAACTTGGCTTCTGAATGTCCTAGAGAGGTCAGGTTTGTTTTAGTGTACTCCAATCAACAGCCCCTACAACCACAAAAAGGAATGGAGACATTAGCACTTATGGTTTTTAAATGGCACCCAGAATTATGTTGCACGAAGTACAATTTCACATCATTCTGGGTTCATTTGTGTGAAAACAAGGTCCAATCAGTCTGAAACGTTACAGGAAGGTAGAATCTATTGAGTTGTAAGTGATCTTAACGTTTCATGATGATAGCACTTTCCTAAGGGGGTCAAACCATGTCCCAAATGTCACCGGATCTGGTGTAAATTTAAAGAAGTAGTCCAGTTACACATTTGTGGGCTTATAACTTGGCTTCTGAATGTCCTAGAGAGATCAGGTTTGTTTTAGGGTACTCCAATCAACAGCTCCTACAACAACAAAAAGGAATGGAGTCATTAGCACTTATGGTTTTTAAATGGCACCCAGAATTATGTTGCACGAAGTACAATTTAACATCATTCTGGGTTCATTTGTGTGAAAACAAGGTCCAATCAGGCTGAAACGTTACAGGAAGGTAGAATCTATTGAGTTGTAAGTGATCTGAACGTTTCATGATGATAGCACTTTCCTAAGGGAGTAAAACCATGTCCCAAAGGTCACTGGATCTGGTGTCAATTTAAAGAAGTAGTCCAGTTACACATTTGTGGGCTTATAACTTGGCTTCTGAATGTCCTAGAGAGATGAGGTTTGTTTTAATGTACTCCAATCAACAGCCCCTACAACCACAAAAAGGAATGGAGTCATTAGCACTTATGGTTTGTAAATGGCACCCAGAATTATGTTGCACAAAGCACAATTTCACATCATTCTGGGTTCATTTGTGTGAAAACAAGGTCCAATCAGGCTGAAACGTTACAGGAAGGTAGAATCTACTGAGTTGTAAGTGATCTGAACGTTTCATGATGATAGCACTTTCCTAAGGGGGTCAAACCATGTCCCAAATGTCACCGGATCTGGTGTCAATTTAAAGAAGTAGTCCAGTTACACATTTGTGGGCTTATAACTTGGCTTCTGAATGTCCTAGAGAGATCAGGTTTGTTTTACTGTACTCCAATCAACAGCCCCTACAACCACAAAAAGGAATGGTGTCATTAGCACTTATGGTTTTTAAATGGCACCCAGAATTATGTTGCACGAAGCACAATTTCACATAATTCTGGGTCCATTTGTGTGAAAACAAGGTCCAATCAGGCTGAAACGTTACAGGAAGGTAGAATCTATTGAGATGTAAGTGATCTGAATGTTTCATGATGATAGCACTTTCCTAAGGGGGTCAAACCATGTCCCAAAAGTCACCGGATCTGGTGTCAATTTAAAGAAGTAGTCCAGTTACACATTTGTGGGCTTATAACTTGGCTTCTGAATGTCCTAGAGAGATCAGGTTTGTTTTACTGTACTCCAATCAACAGCCCCTACAACCACAAAAAGGAATGGAGTCATTAGCACTTATGCTTTTTAAATGGCACCCAGAATTATGTTGCACAAAGCACAATTTCACATCATTCTGGGTTCATTTGTGTGAAAACAAGGTCCAATCAGGCTGAAACGTTACAGGAAGGTAGAATCTATTGAGTTGTAAGTGATCTGAACGTTTCATTATGATAGCACTTTCCTAAGGGGGTCAAACCATGTCCCAAAGGTCACCGGATCTGGTGTCAATTTAAAGAAGTTGTCCAGTTACACATTTGTGGGCTTATAACTTGGCTTCTGAATGTCCTAGAGCGATCAGGTTTGTTTTAGTGTACTCCAATCAACAGCCCCTACAACCACAAAAAGGAATGGAGACATTAGCACTTATGGTTTTTAAATGGCACCCAGAATTATGTTGCACGAAGCACAATTTCACATCATTCTGGCTTCATTTGTGTGAAAACAAGGTCCAATCAGGCTGAAACGTTACAGGAAGGTAGAATCTATTGAGTTGTAAGTGATCTGAACGTTTCATCTTGATAGCACTTTCCTAAGGGGGTCAAACCATGTCCCAAAGGTCACCGGATCAGGTGTCAATTTAAAGAAGTAGTCCAGTTACACATTTGTGGGCTTATAACTTGGCTTCTGAATGTCCTAGAGCAATCAGGTTTGTTTTAGTGTACTCCAATCAACAGCCCCTACAACCACAAAAAGGAATGGAGTCATTAGCACTTATGGTTTGTAAATGGCACCCAGAATTATGTTGCACGAAGCACAATTTCACATCATTCTGGGTTCATTTGTGTGAAAACAAGGTCCAATCAGGCTGAAATGTTACAGGAAGGTAGAATCTATTGAGTTGTAAGTGATCTGAACGTTTCATGATGATAGCACTTTCCTAAGGGGGTCAAACCATGTCCCAAAGGTCACCGGATCTGGTGTCACTTTAAAGAAGTAGTCCAGTTACACATTTGTGGGCTTATAACTTGGCTTCTGAATGTCCTAGAGAGGTCAGGTTTGTTTTAGTGTACTCCAATCAACAGCCCCTACAACCACAAAAAGGAATGGAGACATTAGCACTTATGGTTTTTAAATGGCACCCAGAATTATGTTGCACGAAGCACAATTTCACATCATTCTGGGTTCATTTGTGTGAAAACAAGGTCCAATCAGTCTGAAACGTTACAGGAAGGTAGAATCTATTGAGTTGTAAGTTATCTTAACGTTTCATGATGATAGCACTTTCCTAAGGGGGTCAAACCATGTCCCAAATGTCACCGGATCTGGTGTAAATTTAAAGAAGTAGTCCAGTTACACATTTGTGGGCTTATAACTTGGCTTCTGAATGTCCTAGAGAGATCAGGTTTGTTTTAGGGTACTCCAATCAACAGCTCCTACAACCACAAAAAGGAATGGAGTCATTAGCACTTATGGTTTTTAAATGGCACCCAGAATTATGTTGCACAAAGTACAATTTAACATCATTCTGGGTTCATTTGTGTGAAAACAAGGTCCAATCAGGCTGAAACGTTACAGGAAGGTAGAATCTATTGAGTTGTAAGTGATCTGAACGTTTCATGATGATAGCACTTTCCTAAGGGAGTAAAACCATGTCCCAAAGGTCACTGGATCTGGTGTCAATTTAAAGAAGTAGTCCAGTTACACATTTGTGGGCTTATAACTTGGCTTCTGAATGTCCTAGAGAGATGAGGTTTGTTTTAATGTACTCCAATCAACAGCCCCTACAACCACAAAAAGGAATGGAGTCATTAGCACTTATGGTTTGTAAATGGCACCCAGAATTATGTTGCACAAAGCACAATTTCACATCATTCTGGGTTCATTTGTGTGAAAACAAGGTCCAATCAGGCTGAAACGTTACAGGAAGGTAGAATCTACTGAGTTGTAAGTGATCTGAACGTTTCATGATGATAGCACTTTCCTAAGGGGGTCAAACCATGTCCCAAATGTCACCGGATCTGGTGTCAATTTAAAGAAGTAGTCCAGTTACACATTTGTGGGCTTATAACTTGGCTTCTGAATGTCCTAGAGAGATCAGGTTTGTTTTACTGTACTCCAATCAACAGCCCCTACAACCACAAAAAGGAATGGTGTCATTAGCACTTATGGTTTTTAAATGGCACCCAGAATTATGTTGCACGAAGCACAATTTCACATAATTCTGGGTCCATTTGTGTGAAAACAAGGTCCAATCAGGCTGAAACGTTACAGGAAGGTAGAATCTATTGAGATGTAAGTGATCTGAATGTTTCATGATGATAGCACTTTCCTAAGGGGGTCAAACCATGTCCCAAAAGTCACCGGATCTGGTGTCAATTTAAAGAAGTAGTCCAGTTACACATTTGTGGGCTTATAACTTGGCTTCTGAATGTCCTAGAGGGATCAGGTTTGTTTTACTGTACTCCAATCAACAGCCCCTACAACCACAAAAAGGAATGGAGTCATTAGCACTTATGCTTTTTAAATGGCACCCAGAATTATGTTGCACGAAGCACAATTTCAGATCATTCTGGGTCCATTTGTGTGAAAACAATGTCCAATCAGGCTGAAACGCTACAAGAAGGTAGAATCTATTGAGTTGTAAGTGATCTGAACGTTTCAAGATGATCGCACATTCCTATAGGGGGTAAAACCATGTCCCAAAGGTCACCGGGCCTTGTGTCACTTTAAAGAATAGTCCAGTTACACCTTTGTGGGCTTATAACTTGGCTTCTGAATGTCCTAGAGAGGTTAGGTTTGTTTTAGTGTACTCCAATCAACATCCCCTACAACCACAAAAAGGAATGGAGTCATTAGCACTTATGGTTTGTAAATGGCACCCAGAATTATGTTGCACGAAGCACAATTTCACATCATTCTGGGTTCATTTGTGTGAAAATAAGGTCCATTCAGGCTGAAACGTTACAGGAAGGTAGAATCTATTGAGTTGTAAGTGGTCTGAACATTTCATGATGATAGCACTTTCCTAAGGGGGTAAAACCATGTCCCAAAGGTCACCGGATCTGGTGTCAATTTAAAGAAGTAGTCCAGTTACACATTTGTGGGCTTATAACTTGGCTTCTGAATGTCCTAGAGAGATCAGGTTTGTTTTAATGTACTCCAATCAACAGCCCCTACAACCACAAAAAGGAATGGAGTCATTAGAACTTATGCTTTGTAAATGGCACCCAGAATTATGTTGCACGAAGCACAATTTCAGATCATTCTGGGTCCATTTGTGTGAAAACAATGTCCAATCAGGCTGAAACGCTACAAGAAGGTAGAATCTATTGAGTTGTAAGTGATCTGAACGTTTCAAGATGATCGCACATTCCTATAGGGGGTAAAACTATGTCCCAATGGTCACCGGGCCTTGTGTCACTTTAAAGAATAGTCCAGTTACACCTTTGTGGGCTTATAACTTGGCTTCTGAATGTCCTAGAGAGGTTAGGTTTGTTTTAGTGTACTCCAATCAACAGCCCCTACAACCACAAAAAGGAATGGAGTCATTAGCACTTATGGTTTGTAAATGGCACCCAGAATTATGTTGCACGAAGCACAATTTCACATCATTCTGGGTTCATTTGTGTGAAAACAAGGTCCAATCAGGCTGAAACGTTACAGGAAGGTAGAATCTATTGAGTTGTAAGTGACCTGAACATTTCATGATGATAGCACTTTCCTAAGGGGGTCAAACCATGTCCCAAAGGTCACCGGATCTGGTGTCAATTTAAAGAAGTAGTCCAGTTACACATTTGTGGGCTTATAACTTGGCTTCTGAATGTCCTGGAGCGATGAGGTTTGTTTTAGTGTACTCCAATCAACAGCCCCTACAACCACAAAAAGGAATGGAGTCATTAGCACTTATGGTTTTTTAATGGCACCCAGAATTATGTTGCACGAAGCACAATTTCACATCATTCTGGGTTCATTTGTGTGAAAATAAGGTCCATTCAGGCTGAAACGTTACAGGAAGGTAGAATCTATTGAGTTGTAAGTGGTCTGAACATTTCATGATGATAGCACTTTCCTAAGGGGGTAAAACCATGTCCCAAAGGTCACCGGATCTGGTGTCAATTTAAAGAAGTAGTCCAGTTACACATTTGTGGGCTTATAACTTGGCTTCTGAATGTCCTAGAGAGATCAGGTTTGTTTTAATGTACTCCAATCAACAGCCCCTACAACCACAAAAAGGAATGGAGTCATTAGAACTTATGCTTTGTAAATGGCACCCAGAATTATGTTGCACGAAGCACAATTTCAGATCATTCTGGGTCCATTTGTGTGAAAACAATGTCCAATCAGGCTGAAACGCTACAAGAAGGTAGAATCTATTGAGTTGTAAGTGATCTGAACGTTTCAAGATGATCGCACATTCCTATAGGGGGTAAAACTATGTCCCAATGGTCACCGGGCCTTGTGTCACTTTAAAGAATAGTCCAGTTACACCTTTGTGGGCTTATAACTTGGCTTCTGAATGTCCTAGAGAGGTTAGGTTTGTTTTAGTGTACTCCAATCAACAGCCCCTACAACCACAAAAAGGAATGGAGTCATTAGCACTTATGGTTTGTAAATGGCACCCAGAATTATGTTGCACGAAGCACAATTTCACATCATTCTGGGTTCATTTGTGTGAAAACAAGGTCCAATCAGGCTGAAACGTTACAGGAAGGTAGAATCTATTGAGTTGTAAGTGACCTGAACATTTCATGATGATAGCACTTTCCTAAGGGGGTCAAACCATGTCCCAAAGGTCACCGGATCTGGTGTCAATTTAAAGAAGTAGTCCAGTTACACATTTGTGGGCTTATAACTTGGCTTCTGAATGTCCTGGAGCGATGAGGTTTGTTTTAGTGTACTCCAATCAACAGCCCCTACAACCACAAAAAGGAATGGAGTCATTAGCACTTATGGTTTTTTAATGGCACCCAGAATTATGTTGCACGAAGCACAATTTCACAACATTCTGCGTTCATTTGTGTGAAAACAAGGTCCAATCAGGCTGAAACGTTACAGGAAGGTAGAATCTATTGAGTTGTAAGTGATCTGAACGTTTCATGATGATAGGACTTTCCTAAGGGGGTCAAACCATGTCCCAAAGGTCACCGGATCTGGTGTCACTTTAATGAAGTAGTCCAGTTACACATTTGTGGGCTTCTAACTTGGCTTCTGAATGTCCTAGAGAGATCAGGTTTGTTTTAGTATACTCCAATCAACAGCCCCTACAACCACAAAAAGGATCGGAGTCATTAGCACTTATGGTTTTTAAATGGCACCCAGAATTATGTTGCACGAAGCACAATTTCACATCATTCTGGGTTCATTTATGTGAAAACAAGGTCCAATCAGGCTGAAACGTTACAGGAAGGTAGAATCTATTGAGTTGTAAGTGATCTGAACGTTTCATGATGATAGCACTTTCCTAAGGGGGTCAAACCATGTCCCAAAGGTCACCGGATCTGGTGTCAATTTAAAGAAGTTGTCCAGTTACACATTTTTGGGCTTATAACTTGGCTTCTGAATGTCCTAGAGCGATCAGGTTTGTTTTAGTGTACTCCAATCAACAGCCCCTACAACCACAAAAAGGAATGGAGACATTAGCACTTATGGTTTTTAAATGGCACCCAGAATTATGTTGCACGAAGCACAATTTCACATCATTCTGGCTTCATTTGTGTGAAAACAAGGTCCAATCAGGCTGAAACGTTACAGGAAGGTAGAATCTATTGAGTTGTAAGTGATCTGAACGTTTCATCATGATAGCACTTTCCTAAGGGGGTCAAACCATGTCCCAAAGGTCACCGGATCAGGTGTCAATTTAAAGAAGTAGTCCAGTTACACATTTGTGGGCTTATAACTTGGCTTCTGAATGTCCTAGAGCGATCAGGTTTGTTTTAGTGTACTCCAATCAACAGCCCCTACAACCACAAAAAGGAATGGAGTCATTAGCACTTATGGTTTGTAAATGGCACCCAGAATCATGTTGCACGAAGCACAATTTCACATCATTTTGTGTCCATTTGTGTGAAAACAAGGTCCAATCAGGCTGAAACGCTACAAGAAGGTAGAATCTATTGAGTTGTAAGTGATCTGAACGTTTCAAGATGATCGCACATTCCTATAGGGGGTAAAACCATGTCCCAAACGTCACCGGGCCTGGTGTCAATTTAAAGATGTAGTCCAGTTACACCTTTGTGGGCTTATAACTTGGCTTCTGAATGTCCTAGAGAGGTTAGGTTTGTTTTAGTGTACTCCAATCAAAAGCCCCTACAACCACAAAAAGGAATGGAGTCATTAGCACTTATGGTTTGTAAATGGCACCCAGAATTATGTTGCACGAAGCACAATTTCACATCATTCTGGGTCCATTTGTGTTAAAACAAGGTCCAATCAGGCTGAAACGTTACAGGAAGGTAGAATCTATTGAGTTGTAAGTGATCTGAACGTTTCATCATGATAGCACTTTCCTAAGGGGGTCAAACCATGTCCCAAAGGTCACCGGATCAGGTGTCAATTTAAAGAAGTAGTCCAGTTACACATTTGTGGGCTTATAACTTGGCTTCTGAATGTCCTAGAGAGGTTAGGTTTGTTTTAGTGTACTCCAATCAAAAGCCCCTACAACCACAAAAGTAATGGAGTCATTAGCACTTATGGTTTGTAAATGGCACCCAGAATTATGTTGCACGAAGCACAATTTCACATCATTCTGGGTTCATTTGTGTGAAAACAAGGTCCAATCAGGCTGAAATGTTACAGGAAGGTAGAATCTATTGAGTTGTAAGTGATCTGAACGTTTCATGATGATAGCACTTTCCTAAGGGGGTCAAACCATGTCCCAAAGGTCACCGGATCTGGTGTCACTTTAAAGAAGTAGTCCAGTTACACATTTGTGGGCTTATAACTTGGCTTCTGAATGTCCTAGAGAGGTCAGGTTTGTTTTAGTGTACTCCAATCAACAGCCCCTACAACCACAAAAAGGAATGGAGACATTAGCACTTATGGTTTTTAAATGGCACCCAGAATTATGTTGCACGAAGTACAATTTCACATCTTTCTGGGTTCATTTGTGTGAAAACAAGGTCCAATCAGGCTGAAACGTTACAGGAAGGTAGAATCTATTGAGTTGTAAGTGATCTGAACGTTTCATGATGATAGCACTTTCCTAAGGGAGTAAAACCATGTCCCAAAGGTCACTGGATCTGGTGTCAATTTAAAGAAGTAGTCCAGTTACACATTTGTGGGCTTATAACTTGGCTTCTGAATGTCCTAGAGAGATGAGGTTTGTTTTAATGTACTCCAATCAACAGCCCCTACAACCACAAAAAGGAATGGAGTCATTAGCACTTATGGTTTGTAAATGGCACCCAGAATTATGTTGCACAAAGCACAATTTCACATCATTCTGGGTTCATTTGTGTGAAAACAAGGTCCAATCAGGCTGAAACGTTACAGGAAGGTAGAATCTACTGAGTTGTAAGTGATCTGAACGTTTCATGATGATAGCACTTTCCTAAGGGGGTCAAACCATGTCCCAAATGTCACCGGATCTGGTGTCAATTTAAAGAAGTTGTCCAGTTACACATTTGTGGGCTTATAACTTGGCTTCTGAATGTCCTAGAGAGATCAGGTTTGTTTTACTGTACTCCAATCAACAGCCCCTACAACCACAAAAAGGAATGGAGTCATTAGCACTTATGGTTTTTAAATGGCACCCAGAATTATGTTGCACGAAGCACAATTTCACATCATTCTGGGTCCATTTGTGTGAAAACAAGGTCCAATCAGGCTGAAACGTTACAGGAAGGTAGAATCTATTGAGATGTAAGTGATCTGAATGTTTCATGATGATAGCACTTTCCTAAGGGGGTCAAACCATGTCCCAAAGGTCACCGGATCTGGTGTCAATTTAAAGAAGTAGTCCAGTTACACATTTGTGGGCTTATAACTTGGCTTCTGAATGTCCTAGAGAGATCAGGTTTGTTTTACTGTACTCCAATCAACAGCCCCTACAACCACAAAAAGGAATGGAGTCATTAGCACTTATGCTTTGTAAATGGCACCCAGAATTATGTTGCACGAAGCACAATTTCAGATCATTCTGGGTCCATTTGTGTGAAAACAATGTCCAATCAGGCTGAAACGCTACAAGAAGGTAGAATCTATTGAGTTGTAAGTGATCTGAACGTTTCAAGATGATCGCACATTCCTATAGGGGGTAAAACCATGTCCCAAAGGTCACCGGGACTTGTGTCACTTTAAAGAATAGTCCAGTTACACCTTTGTGGGCTTATAACTTGGCTTCTGAATGTCCTAGAGAGGTTAGGTTTGTTTTAGTGTACTCCAATCAACAGCCCCTACAACCACAAAAAGGAATGGAGTCATTAGCACTTATGGTTTGTAAATGGCACCCAGAATTATGTTGCACGAAGCACAATTTCACATCATTCTGGGTTCATTTGTGTGAAAACAAGGTCCATTCAGGCTGAAACGTTACAGGAAGGTAGAATCTATTGAGTTGTAAGTGGTCTGAACATTTCATGATGATAGCACTTTCCTAAGGGGGTCAAACCATGTCCCAAAGGTCACCGGATCTGGTGTCAATTTAAAGAAGTAGTCCAGTTACACATTTGTGGGCTTATAACTTGGCTTCTGAATGTCCTAGAGAGGTCAGGTTTGTTTTAGTGTACTCCAAAAAACAGCCCCTACAACCACAAAAAGGATTGGAGTCATTAGCACTTATGGTTTGTAAATGGCACCCAGAATTATGTTGCACGAAGCACAATTTAACATCATTCTGGGTCCATTTGTGTGAAAACAAGGTCCAATCAGGCTGAAACGTTACAAGAAGGTAGAATCTATTGAGTTGTAAGTGATCTGAACGTTACATGATGATCGCACATTCCTATAGGGGGTCAAACCATGTCCCAAAGGTCACCGGGCCTGGTGTCACTTTAAAGAAGTAGTCCAGTTACACCTTTGTGGGCTTATAACTTGGCTTCTGAATGTCCTAGAGAGGTCAGGTTTGTTTTAGGGTACTCCAATCAACAGCCCCTACAACCACAAAAAGGAATGGAGTCATTAGCACTTATGGTTTGTAAATGGCACCCAGAATTATGTTGCACGAAGCACAATTTCACATCATTCTGGGTCCATTTGTGTGAAAACAAGGTCCAATCAGGCTGAAACGTTACAGGAAGGTAGAATCTATTGAGTTGTAAGTGATCTGAACGTTTCATGATGATAGCACTTTCCTAAGGGGGTCAAACCATGTCCCAAAGGTCACCGGATCTGGTGTCAATTTAAAGAAGTAGTCCAGTTACACATTTGTGGGCTTATAACTTGGCTTCTGAATGTCCCTGAGAGATCAGGTTTGTTTTAGTATACTCCAATCAACAGCCCCTACAACCACAAAAAGGAATGGAGTCATTAGCACGTATGGTTTTTAAATGGCACCCAGAATTATGTTGCACGAAGCACAATTTCACATCATTCTGGGTCCATTTGTGTGAAAACAAGGTCCAATCAGGCTGAAACGTTACAGGAAGGTAGAATCTATTGAGTTGTAAGTGATCTGAACGTTTCATGATGATAGCACTTTCCTAAGGGGGTCAAACCATGTCCCAAAGGTCACCTGATCTGGTGTCAATTTAAAGAAGTAGTCCAGTTACACATTTGTGGGCTTATAACTTGGTTTCTGAATGTCCTAGAGAGATCAGGTTTGTTTTAGTATACTCCAATCAACAGCCCCTACAACCACAAAAAGGAATGGAGTCATTAGCACTTATGCTTTGTAAATGGCACCCAGAATTATGTTGAACAAAGCACAATTTCACATCATTCTGGGTTCATTTGTGTGAAAACAAGGTCCAATCAGGCTGAAACGTTACAGGAAGGTAGAATCTATTGAGTTGTAAGTGATCTGAACGTTTCATGATGATAGCACTTTCCTAAGGGGGTCAAACCATGTCCCAAAGGTCACCGGATCTGGTGTCAATTTAAAGAAGTAGTCCAGTTACACATTTGTGGGCTTATAACTTGGCTTCTGAATGTCCTAGAGAGATCAGGTTTGTTTTAATGTACTCCAATCAACAGCCCCTACAACCACAAAAAGGAATGGAGTCATAAGCACTTATGGTTTGTAAATGGCACCCAGAATTATGTTGCACGAAGCACAATTTCACATCATTCTGGGTTCATTTGTGTGAAAACAAGGTCCAATCAGGCTGAAACGTTACAGGAAGGTAGAATCTATTGAGTTGTAAGTGATCTGAACGTTTCATGATGATAGCACTTTCCGAAGGGGGTCAAACCATGTCCCAAAGGTCACCGGATCTGGTGTCAATTTAAAGTAGTCCAGTTACACATTTGTGGGCTTATAACTTGGCTTCTGAATGTCCTAGAGAGATCAGGTTTGTTTTAATGTACTCCAATCAACAGCCCCTACAACCACAAAAAGGAATGGAGTCATTAGCACTTATGGGTTGTAAATGGCACCCAGAATTATGTTGCACGAAGCACAATTTCACATCATTCTGGGTCCATTTGTGTGAAAACAAGGTCCAATCAGGCTGAAACGCTACAAGAAGGTAGAATCTATTGAGTTGTAAGTGATCTGAACGTTTCAAGATGATCGCACATTCCTATAGGGGGTAAAACCATGTCCCAAACGTCACCGGGCCTGGTGTCAATTTAAAGATGTAGTCCAGTTACACCTTTGTGGGCTTATAACTTGGCTTCTGAATGTCCTAGAGAGGTTAGGTTTGTTTTAGTGTACTCCAATCAAAAGCCCCTACAACCACAAAAAGGAATGGAGTCATTAGCACTTATGGTTTGTAAATGGCACCCAGAATTATGTTGCACGAAGCACAATTTCACATCATTCTGGGTCCATTTGTGTTAAAACAAGGTCCAATCAGGCTGAAACGTTACAGGAAGGTAGAATCTATTGAGTTGTAAGTGATCTGAACGTTTCATCATGATAGCACTTTCCTAAGGGGGTCAAACCATGTCCCAAAGGTCACCGGATCAGGTGTCAATTTAAAGAAGTAGTCCAGTTACACATTTGTGGGCTTATAACTTGGCTTCTGAATGTCCTAGAGAGGTTAGGTTTGTTTTAGTGTACTCCAATCAAAAGCCCCTACAACCACAAAAGTAATGGAGTCATTAGCACTTATGGTTTGTAAATGGCACCCAGAATTATGTTGCACGAAGCACAATTTCACATCATTCTGGGTTCATTTGTGTGAAAACAAGGTCCAATCAGGCTGAAATGTTACAGGAAGGTAGAATCTATTGAGTTGTAAGTGATCTGAACGTTTCATGATGATAGCACTTTCCTAAGGGGGTCAAACCATGTCCCAAAGGTCACCGGATCTGGTGTCACTTTAAAGAAGTAGTCCAGTTACACATTTGTGGGCTTATAACTTGGCTTCTGAATGTCCTAGAGAGGTCAGGTTTGTTTTAGTGTACTCCAATCAACAGCCCCTACAACCACAAAAAGGAATGGAGACATTAGCACTTATGGTTTTTAAATGGCACCCAGAATTATGTTGCACGAAGTACAATTTCACATCTTTCTGGGTTCATTTGTGTGAAAACAAGGTCCAATCAGGCTGAAACGTTACAGGAAGGTAGAATCTATTGAGTTGTAAGTGATCTGAACGTTTCATGATGATAGCACTTTCCTAAGGGAGTAAAACCATGTCCCAAAGGTCACTGGATCTGGTGTCAATTTAAAGAAGTAGTCCAGTTACACATTTGTGGGCTTATAACTTGGCTTCTGAATGTCCTAGAGAGATGAGGTTTGTTTTAATGTACTCCAATCAACAGCCCCTACAACCACAAAAAGGAATGGAGTCATTAGCACTTATGGTTTGTAAATGGCACCCAGAATTATGTTGCACAAAGCACAATTTCACATCATTCTGGGTTCATTTGTGTGAAAACAAGGTCCAATCAGGCTGAAACGTTACAGGAAGGTAGAATCTACTGAGTTGTAAGTGATCTGAACGTTTCATGATGATAGCACTTTCCTAAGGGGGTCAAACCATGTCCCAAATGTCACCGGATCTGGTGTCAATTTAAAGAAGTTGTCCAGTTACACATTTGTGGGCTTATAACTTGGCTTCTGAATGTCCTAGAGAGATCAGGTTTGTTTTACTGTACTCCAATCAACAGCCCCTACAACCACAAAAAGGAATGGAGTCATTAGCACTTATGGTTTTTAAATGGCACCCAGAATTATGTTGCACGAAGCACAATTTCACATCATTCTGGGTCCATTTGTGTGAAAACAAGGTCCAATCAGGCTGAAACGTTACAGGAAGGTAGAATCTATTGAGATGTAAGTGATCTGAATGTTTCATGATGATAGCACTTTCCTAAGGGGGTCAAACCATGTCCCAAAGGTCACCGGATCTGGTGTCAATTTAAAGAAGTAGTCCAGTTACACATTTGTGGGCTTATAACTTGGCTTCTGAATGTCCTAGAGAGATCAGGTTTGTTTTACTGTACTCCAATCAACAGCCCCTACAACCACAAAAAGGAATGGAGTCATTAGCACTTATGCTTTGTAAATGGCACCCAGAATTATGTTGCACGAAGCACAATTTCAGATCATTCTGGGTCCATTTGTGTGAAAACAATGTCCAATCAGGCTGAAACGCTACAAGAAGGTAGAATCTATTGAGTTGTAAGTGATCTGAACGTTTCAAGATGATCGCACATTCCTATAGGGGGTAAAACCATGTCCCAAAGGTCACCGGGACTTGTGTCACTTTAAAGAATAGTCCAGTTACACCTTTGTGGGCTTATAACTTGGCTTCTGAATGTCCTAGAGAGGTTAGGTTTGTTTTAGTGTACTCCAATCAACAGCCCCTACAACCACAAAAAGGAATGGAGTCATTAGCACTTATGGTTTGTAAATGGCACCCAGAATTATGTTGCACGAAGCACAATTTCACATCATTCTGGGTTCATTTGTGTGAAAACAAGGTCCATTCAGGCTGAAACGTTACAGGAAGGTAGAATCTATTGAGTTGTAAGTGGTCTGAACATTTCATGATGATAGCACTTTCCTAAGGGGGTCAAACCATGTCCCAAAGGTCACCGGATCTGGTGTCAATTTAAAGAAGTAGTCCAGTTACACATTTGTGGGCTTATAACTTGGCTTCTGAATGTCCTAGAGAGGTCAGGTTTGTTTTAGTGTACTCCAAAAAACAGCCCCTACAACCACAAAAAGGATTGGAGTCATTAGCACTTATGGTTTGTAAATGGCACCCAGAATTATGTTGCACGAAGCACAATTTAACATCATTCTGGGTCCATTTGTGTGAAAACAAGGTCCAATCAGGCTGAAACGTTACAAGAAGGTAGAATCTATTGAGTTGTAAGTGATCTGAACGTTACATGATGATCGCACATTCCTATAGGGGGTCAAACCATGTCCCAAAGGTCACCGGGCCTGGTGTCACTTTAAAGAAGTAGTCCAGTTACACCTTTGTGGGCTTATAACTTGGCTTCTGAATGTCCTAGAGAGGTCAGGTTTGTTTTAGGGTACTCCAATCAACAGCCCCTACAACCACAAAAAGGAATGGAGTCATTAGCACTTATGGTTTGTAAATGGCACCCAGAATTATGTTGCACGAAGCACAATTTCACATCATTCTGGGTCCATTTGTGTGAAAACAAGGTCCAATCAGGCTGAAACGTTACAGGAAGGTAGAATCTATTGAGTTGTAAGTGATCTGAACGTTTCATGATGATAGCACTTTCCTAAGGGGGTCAAACCATGTCCCAAAGGTCACCGGATCTGGTGTCAATTTAAAGAAGTAGTCCAGTTACACATTTGTGGGCTTATAACTTGGCTTCTGAATGTCCCTGAGAGATCAGGTTTGTTTTAGTATACTCCAATCAACAGCCCCTACAACCACAAAAAGGAATGGAGTCATTAGCACGTATGGTTTTTAAATGGCACCCAGAATTATGTTGCACGAAGCACAATTTCACATCATTCTGGGTCCATTTGTGTGAAAACAAGGTCCAATCAGGCTGAAACGTTACAGGAAGGTAGAATCTATTGAGTTGTAAGTGATCTGAACGTTTCATGATGATAGCACTTTCCTAAGGGGGTCAAACCATGTCCCAAAGGTCACCTGATCTGGTGTCAATTTAAAGAAGTAGTCCAGTTACACATTTGTGGGCTTATAACTTGGTTTCTGAATGTCCTAGAGAGATCAGGTTTGTTTTAGTATACTCCAATCAACAGCCCCTACAACCACAAAAAGGAATGGAGTCATTAGCACTTATGCTTTGTAAATGGCACCCAGAATTATGTTGAACAAAGCACAATTTCACATCATTCTGGGTTCATTTGTGTGAAAACAAGGTCCAATCAGGCTGAAACGTTACAGGAAGGTAGAATCTATTGAGTTGTAAGTGATCTGAACGTTTCATGATGATAGCACTTTCCTAAGGGGGTCAAACCATGTCCCAAAGGTCACCGGATCTGGTGTCAATTTAAAGAAGTAGTCCAGTTACACATTTGTGGGCTTATAACTTGGCTTCTGAATGTCCTAGAGAGATCAGGTTTGTTTTAATGTACTCCAATCAACAGCCCCTACAACCACAAAAAGGAATGGAGTCATAAGCACTTATGGTTTGTAAATGGCACCCAGAATTATGTTGCACGAAGCACAATTTCACATCATTCTGGGTTCATTTGTGTGAAAACAAGGTCCAATCAGGCTGAAACGTTACAGGAAGGTAGAATCTATTGAGTTGTAAGTGATCTGAACGTTTCATGATGATAGCACTTTCCGAAGGGGGTCAAACCATGTCCCAAAGGTCACCGGATCTGGTGTCAATTTAAAGTAGTCCAGTTACACATTTGTGGGCTTATAACTTGGCTTCTGAATGTCCTAGAGAGATCAGGTTTGTTTTAATGTACTCCAATCAACAGCCCCTACAACCACAAAAAGGAATGGAGTCATTAGCACTTATGGGTTGTAAATGGCACCCAGAATTATGTTGCACGAAGCACAATTTCACATCATTCTGGGTCCATTTGTGTGAAAACAAGGTCCAATCAGGCTGAAACGCTACAAGAAGGTAGAATCTATTGAGTTGTAAGTGATCTGAACGTTTCATGATGATAGCACTTTCCTAAGGGGGTCAAACCATGTCCCAAAGGTCACCGGATCTGGTGTCAATTTAAAGAAGTAGTCCAGTTACACATTTGTGGGCTTATAACTTGGCTTCTGAATGTCCTAGAGAGATCAGGTTTGTTTTAGTGTACTCCAATCAACAGCCCCTACAACCACAAAAAGGAATGGAGTCACAAGCACTTATGGTTTGTAAATGGCACCCAGAATTATGTTGCACGAAGCACAATTTCACATCATTCTGGGTTCATTTGTGTGAAAACAAGGTCCAATCAGGCTGAAACGTTTCAGGAAGGTAGAATCTATTGAGTTGTAAGTGATCTGAACGTTTCATGATGATAGCACTTACCTAAGGGGGTCAAACCATGTCCCAAAGGTCACCGGATCTGGTGTCAATTTAAAGTAGTCCAGTTACACCTTTGTGGGCTTATAACTTGGCTTCTGAATGTCCTAGAGAGATCAGGTTTGTTTTACTGTACTCCAATCAACAGCCCCTACAACCACAAAAAGGAATGGAGTCATTAGCACTTATGGTTTGTAAATGGCACCCAGAATTATGTTGCACGAAGCACAATTTCACATCATTCTGGGTCCATTTGTGTGAAAACAAGGTCCAATCAGGCTGAAACGCTACAAGAAGGTAGAATCTATTGAGTTGTAAGTGATCTGAACGTTTCATGATGATAGCACTTTCCAAAGGGTGTCAAACCATGTCCCAAAGGTCACCGGATCTGGTGTCAATTTAAAGAAGTAGTCCAGTTACACATTTGTGGGCTTATAACTTGGCTTCTGAATGTCCTAGAGAGATCAGGTTTGTTTTAGTGTACTCCAATCAACAGCCCCTACAACCACAAAAAGGAATGGAGACATTAGCACTTATGGTTTTTAAAAGGCACCCAGAATTATGTTGCACGAAGCACAATTTCACATCATTCTGGGTTCATTTGTGTGAAAACAAGGTCCAATCAGGCTGAAACGTTACAGGAAGGTAGAATCTATTGAGTTGTAATTGATCTGAACGTTTCATGATGATAGCACTTTCCTAAGGGGGTCAAACCATGTCCCAAAGGTCACCGGATCTGGTGTCACTTTAAAGAAGTAGTCCAGTTACACATTTGTGGGCTTATAACTTGGCTTCTGAATGTCCTAGAGAGGTCAGGTTTGTTTTATTGTACTCCAATCAACAGCCCCTACAGCCACAAAAAGGAATCGAGACATTAGCACTTATGGTTTGTAAATGGCACCCAGAATTATGTTGCACGAAGCACAATTTCACATCATTCTGGGTCCATTTGTGTGAAAACAAGGTCCAATCAGGCTGAAACGCTACAAGAAGGTAGATTCTATTGAGTTGTAAGTGATCTGAACGTTTCAAGATGATCGCACATTCCTATAGGGGGTAAAACCATGTCCCAAAGGTCACCGGGCCTGGTGTCACTTTAAAGATGTAGTCCAGTTACACCTTTGTGGGCTTATAACTTGGCTTCTGAATGTCCTAGAGAGGTCAGGTTTGTTTTACTGTACTCCAATCAACAGCCCCTACAACCACAAAAAGGAATGGAGACATTAGCACTTATGATTTTTAAATGGCACCCAGAATTATGTTGCACGAAGCCCAACTTCACATCATTCTGGGTTCATTTGTGTGAAAACAAGGTCCAGTCAGGCTGAAACGTTACAGGAAGGTAGAATCTATTGAGTTGTAAGTGATCTGAACGTTTCATGATGATAGCACTTTCCTAAGGGGGTCAAACCATGTCCCAAAGGTCACCGGATCTGGTGTCAATTTAAAGAAGTTGTCCAGTTACACATTTGTGGGCTTATAACTTGGCTTCTGAATGTCCTAGAGCGATCAGGTTTGTTTTAGTGTACTCCAATACACAGCCCCTACAACCACAAAAAGGAATGGAGACATTAGCACTTATGGTTTTTAAATGGCACCCAGAATTATGTTGCACGAAGCACAATTTCACATCATTCTGGGTTCATTTGTGTGAAAACAAGGTCCAATCAGGCTGAAACGTTACAGGAAGGTAGAATCTATTGAGTTGTAAGTGATCTGAACGTTTCATGATGATAGCACTTTCCTAAGGGGGTCAAACCATGTCCCAAAGGTCACCGGATCTGGTGTCACTTTAAAGAAGTAGTCCAGTTACACATTTGTGGGCTTATAACTTGGCTTCTGAATGTCCTAGAGAGGTCAGGTTTGTTTTATTGTACTCCAATCAACAGCCCCTACAACCACAAAAAGGAATGGAGACATTAGAACTTATGGTTTGTAAATGGCACCCAGAATTATGTTGCACGAAGCACAATTTCACATCATTCTGGGTCCATTTGTGTGAAAACAAGGTCCAATCAGGCTGAAACGCTACAAGAAGGTAGAATCTATTGAGTTGTAAGTGATCTGAACGTTTCATGATGATAGCACTTTCCTAAGGGGGTCAAACCATGTCCCAAAGTTCACCGGATCTGGTGTCAATTTAAAGAAATAGTCCAGTTACACATTTGTGGGCTTATAACTTGGCTTCTGAATGTCCTAGAGAGATCAGGTTTGTTTTAGTGTACTCCAATCAACAGCCCCTACAACCACAAAAAGGAATGGAGTCATAAGCACTTATGGTTTGTAAATGGCACCCAGAATTATGTTGCACGAAGCACAATTTCACATCATTCTGGGTTCATTTGTGTGAAAACAAGGTCCAATCAGGCTGAAACGTTACAGGAAGGTAGAATCTATTGAGTTGTAAGTGATCTGAACGTTTCATGATGATAGCACTTACCTAAGGGGGTCAAACCATGTCCCAAAGGTCACCGGATCTGGTGTCAATTTAAAGTAGTCCAGTTACACATTTGTGGGCTTATAACTTGGCTTCTGAATGTCCTAGAGAGATCAGGTTTGTTTTAATGTACTCCAATCAACAGCCCCTACAACCACAAAAAGGAATGGAGTCATTAGCACTTATGGTTTGTAAATGGCACCCAGAATTATGTTGCACGAAGCACAATTTCACATCATTCTGGGTCCATTTGTGTGAAAACAAGGTCCAATCAGGCTGAAACGCTACAAGAAGGTAGAATCTATTGAGTTGTAAGTGATCTGAACGTTTCATGATGATAGCACTTTCCAAAGGGGTTCAAACCATGTCCCAAAGGTCACCGGATCTGGTGTCAATTTAAAGAAGTAGTCCAGTTACACATTTGTGGGCTTATAACTTGGCTTCTGAATGTCCTAGAGAGATCAGGTTTGTTTTAGTGTACTCCAATCAACAGCCCCTACAACCACAAAAAGGAATGGAGACATTAGCACTTATGGTTTTTAAATGGCACCCAGAATTGTGTTGCACGAAGCACAATTTCACATCATTCTGGGTTCATTTGTGTGAAAACAAGGTCCAATCAGGCTGAAACGTTACAGGAAGGTAGAATCTATTGAGTTGTAAGTGATCTGAACGTTTCATGATGATAGCACTTTCCTAAGGGGGTCAAACCATGTCCCAAAGGTCACCGGATCTGGTGTCACTTTAAAGAAGTAGTCCAGTTACACATTTGTGGGCTTATAACTTGGCTTCTGAATGTCCTAGAGAGGTCAGGTTTGTTTTATTGTACTCCAATCAACAGCCCCTACAGCCACAAAAAGGAATGGAGACATTAGCAATTATGGTTTGTAAATGGCACCCAGAATTATGTTGCACGAAGCACAATTTCACATCATTCTGGGTCCATTTGTGTGAAAACAAGGTCCAATCAGGCTGAAACGCTACAAGAAGGTAGATTCTATTGAGTTGTAAGTGATCTGAACGTTTCAAGATGATCGCACATTCCTATAGGGGGTAAAACCATGTCCCAAAGGTCACCGGGCCTGGTGTCACTTTAAAGATGTAGTCCAGTTACACCTTTGTGGGCTTATAACTTGGCTTCTGAATGTCCTAGAGAGGTCAGGTTTGTTTTAGTGTACTCCAATCAACAGCCCCTACAACCACAAAAAGGAATGGAGACATTAGCACTTATGATTTTTAAATGGCACCCAGAATTATGTTGCACGAAGCCCAACTTCACATCATTCTGGGTTCATTTGTGTGAAAACAAGGTCCAGTCAGGCTGAAACGTTACAGGAAGGTAGAATCTATTGAGTTGTAAGTGATCTGAACGTTTCATGATGATAGCACTTTCCTAAGGGGGTCAAACCATGTCCCAAAGGTCACCGGATCTGGTGTCAATTTAAAGAAGTTGTCCAGTTACACATTTGTGGGCTTATAACTTGGCTTCTGAATGTCCTAGAGCGATCAGGTTTGTTTTAGTGTACTCCAATCAACAGCCCCTACACCCACAAAAAGGAATGGAGACATTAGCACTTATGGTTTTTAAATGGCACCCAGAATTATGTTGCACGAAGCACAATTTCACATCATTCTGGGTTCATTTGTGTGAAAACAAGGTCCAATCAGGCTGAAACGTTACAGGAAGGTAGAATCTATTGAGTTGTAAGTGATCTGAACGTTTCATGATGATAGCACTTTCCTAAGGGGGTCAAACCATGTCCCAAAGGTCACCGGATCTGGTGTCACTTTAAAGAAGTAGTCCAGTTACACATTTGTGGGCTTATAACTTGGCTTCTGAATGTCCTAGAGAGGTCAGGTTTGTTTTATTTTACTCCAATCAACAGCCCCTACAACCACAAAAAGGAATGGAGACATTAGCACTTATGGTTTGTAAATGGCACCCAGAATTATGTTGCACGAAGCACAATTTCACATCATTCTGGGTCCATTTGTGTGAAAACAAGGTCCAATCAGGCTGAAACGCTACAAGAAGGTAGATTCTATTGAGTTGTAAGTGATCTGAAAGTTTCAAGATGATCGCACATTCCTATAGGGGGTAAAACCATGTCCCAAAGGTCACCGGGCCTGATGTCACTTTAAAGATGTAGTCCAGTTACACCTTTGTGGGCTTATAACTTGGCTTCTGAATGTCCTAGAGAGGTTAGGTTTGTTTTAGTGTACTCCAATCAACAGCCCCTACAACCACAAAAAGGAATGGAGTCATTAGCACTTATGGTTTGTAAATGGCACCCAGAATTATGTTGCACGAAGCACAATTTCACATCATTCTGGGTTCATTTGTGTGAAAACAAGGTCCAATCAGGCTGAAACGTTACAGGAAGGTAGAATCTATTGAGTTGTAAGTGATCTGAACGTTTCATGATGATAGCACTTTCCTAAGGGGGTCAAACCATGTCCCAAAGGTCACCGGATCTGGTGTCAATTTAAAGAAGTAGTCCAGTTACACATTTGTGGGCTTATAACTTGGCTTCTGAATGTCCTAGAGAGGTCAGGTTTGTTTTAGTGTACTCCAATCAACAGCCCCTACAACCACAAAAAGGAATGGAGACATTAGCACTTATGATTTTTAAATGGCACCCAGAATTATGTTGCACGAAGCACAATTTCACATCATTCTGGGTCCATTTGTGTGAAAACAAGGTCCAATCAGGCTGAAACGTTACAGGAAGGTAGAATCTATTGAGTTGTAAGTGATCTGAACGTTTCACGATGATAGCACTTTCCTAAGGGGGTCAAACCATGTCCCAAAGGTCACCGGATCTGGTGTCAATTTAAAGAAGTAGTCCAGTTACACATTTGTGGGCTTATAACTTGGCTTCTGAATGTCCCTGAGAGATCAGGTTTGTTTTAGTATACTCCAATCAACAGCCCCTACAACCACAAAAAGGAATGGAGTCATTAGCACTTATGGTTTTTAAATGGCACCCAGAATTATGTTTCACGAAGCACAATTTCACATCATTCTGGGTCCATTTGTGTGAAAACAAGGTCCAATCAGGCTGAAACGTTACAGGAAGGTAGAATCTATTGAGTTGTAAGTGATCTGAACGTTTCATGATGATAGCACTTTCCTAAGGGGGTCAAACCATGTCCCAAAGGTCACCGGGCCTGGTGTCACTTTAAAGATGTAGTCCAGTTACACCTTTGTGGGCTTATAACTTGGCTTCTGAATGTCCTAGAGAGGTCAGGTTTGTTTTACTGTACTCCAATCAACAGCCCCTACAACCACAAAAAGGAATGGAGACATTAGCACTTATGATTTTTAAATGGCACCCAGAATTATGTTGCACGAAGCCCAACTTCACATCATTCTGGGTTCATTTGTGTGAAAACAAGGTCCAGTCAGGCTGAAACGTTACAGGAAGGTAGAATCTATTGAGTTGTACGTGATCTGAACGTTTCATGATGATAGCACTTTCCTAATGGGGTCAAACCATGTCCCAAAGGTCACCGGATCTGGTGTCAATTTAAAGAAGTTGTCCAGTTACACATTTGTGGGCTTATAACTTAGCTTCTGAATTTCCTAGAGCGATCAGGTTTGTTTTAGTGTACTCCAATACACAGCCCCTACAACCACAAAAAGGAATGGAGACATTAGCACTTATGGTTTTTAAATGGCACCCAGAATTATGTTGCACGAAGCACAATTTCACATCATTCTGGGTTCATTTGTGTGAAAACAAGGTCCAATCAGGCTGAAACGCTACAAGAAGGTAGATTCTATTGAGTTGTAAGTGATCTGAACGTTTCATGATGATAGCACTTTCCTAAGGGGGTCAAACCATGTCCCAAAGGTCACCGGATCTGGTGTCAATTTAAAGAAGTAGTCCAGTTACACATTTGTGGGCTTATAACTTGGCTTCTGAATGTCCTAGAGAGATCAGGTTTGTTTTAATGTACTCCAATCAACAGCCCCTACAACCACAAAAAGGAATGGAGTCATAAGCACTTATGGTTTGTAAATGGCACCCAGAATTATGTTGCACGAAGCACAATTTCACATCATTCTGGGTTCATTTGTGTGAAAACAAGGTCCAATCAGGCTGAAACGTTACAGGAAGGTAGAATCTATTGAGTTGTAAGTGATCTGAACGTTTCATGATGATAGCACTTTCCTAAGGGGGTCAGACCATGTCCCAAAGGTCACCGGATCTGGTGTCAATTTAAAGTAGTCCAGTTACACATTTGTGGGCTTATAACTTGGCTTCTGAATGTCCTAGAGAGATCAGGTTTGTTTTAATGTACTCCAATCAACAGCCCCTACAACCACAAAAAGGAATGGAGTCATTAGCACTTATGGTTTGTAAATGGCACCCAGAATTATGTTGCACGAAGCACAATTTCACATCATTCTGGGTCCATTTGTGTGAAAACAAGGTCCAATCAGGCTGAAACGCTACAAGAAGGTAGAATCTATTGAGTTGTAAGTGATCTGAACGTTTCATGATGATAGCACTTTCCTAAGGGGGTCAAACCATGTCCCAAAGTTCACCGGATCGGGTGTCAATTTAAAGAAATAGTCCAGTTACACATTTGTGGGCTTATAACTTGGCTTCTGAATGTCCTAGAGAGATCAGGTTTGTTTTAGTGTACTCCAATCAACAGCCCCTACAACCACAAAAAGGAATGGAGTCATAAGCACTTATGGTTTGTAAATGGCACCCAGAATTATGTTGCACGAAGCACAATTTCACATCATTCTGGGTTCATTTGTGTGAAAACAAGGTCCAATCAGGCTGAAACGTTACAGGAAGGTAGAATCTATTGAGTTGTAAGTGATCTGAACGTTTCATGATGATAGCACTTACCTAAGGGGGTCAAACCATGTCCCAAAGGTCACCGGATCTGGTGTCAATTTAAAGTAGTCCAGTTACACATTTGTGGGCTTATAACTTGGCTTCTGAATGTCCTAGAGAGATCAGGTTTGTTTTAATGTACTCCAATCAACAGCCCCTACAACCACAAAAAGGAATGGAGTCATTAGCACTTATGGTTTGTAAATGGCACCCAGAATTATGTTGCACGAAGAACAATTTCACATCATTCTGGGTCCATTTGTGTGAAAACAAGGTCCAATCAGGCTGAAACGCTACAAGAAGGTAGAATCTATTGAGTTGTAAGTGATCTGAACGTTTCATGATGATAGCACTTTCCAAAGGGGTTCAAACCATGTCCCAAAGGTCACCGGATCTGGTGTCAATTTAAAGAAGTAGTCCAGTTACACATTTGTGGGCTTATAACTTGGCTTCTGAATGTCCTAGAGAGATCAGGTTTGTTTTAGTGTACTCCAATCAACAGCCCCTACAACCACAAAAAGGAATGGAGACATTAGCACTTATGGTTTTTCAAATGGCACCCAGAATTATGTTGCACGAAGAACAATTTCACATCATTCTGGGTCCATTTGTGTGAAAACAAGGTCCAATCAGGCTGAAACGTTACAGGAAGGTAGAATCTATTGAGTTGTAAGTGATCTGAACGTTTCATGATGATAGGACTTTCCTAAGGGGGTCAAACCATGTCCCAAAGGTCACCGGATCTGGTGTCACTTTAATGAAGTAGTCCAGTTACACATTTGTGGGCTTCTAGCTTGGCTTCTGAATGTCCTAGAGAGATCAGGTTTGTTTTAGTATACTCCAATCAACAGCCCCTACAACCACAAAAAGGATCGGAGTCATTAGCACTTATGGTTTTTAAATGGCACCCAGAATTATGTTGCACGAAGCACAATTTCACATCATTCTGGGTTCATTTATGTGAAAACAAGGTCCAATCAGGCTGAAACGTTACAGGAAGGTAGAATCTATTGAGTTGTAAGTGATCTGAACGTTTCATGATGATAGCACTTTCCTAAGGGGGTCAAACCATGTCCCAAAGGTCACCGGATCTGGTGTCAATTTAAAGAAGTTGTCCAGTTACACATTTGTGGGCTTATAACTTGGCTTCTGAATGTCCTAGAGCGATCAGGTTTGTTTTAGTGTACTCCAATCAACAGCCCCTACAACCACAAAAAGGAATGGAGACATTAGCACTTATGGTTTTTAAATGGCACCCAGAATTATGTTGCACGAAGCACAATTTCACATCATTCTGGCTTCATTTGTGTGAAAACAAGGTCCAATCAGGCTGAAACGTTACAGGAAGGTAGAATCTATTGAGTTGTAAGTGATCTGAACGTTTCATCATGATAGCACTTTCCTAAGGGGGTCAAACCATGTCCCAAAGGTCACCGGATCAGGTGTCAATTTAAAGAAGTAGTCCAGTTACACATTTGTGGGCTTATAACTTGGCTTCTGAATGTCCTAGAGCGATCAGGTTTGTTTTAGTGTACTCCAATCAACAGCCCCTACAACCACAAAAAGGAATGGAGTCATTAGCACTTATGGTTTGTAAATGGCACCCAGAATCATGTTGCACGAAGCACAATTTCACATCATTTTGTGTCCATTTGTGTGAAAACAAGGTCCAATCAGGCTGAAACGCTACAAGAAGGTAGAATCTATTGAGTTGTAAGTGATCTGAACGTTTCAAGATGATCGCACATTCCTATAGGGGGTAAAACCATGTCCCAAACGTCACCGGGCCTGGTGTCAATTTAAAGATGTAGTCCAGTTACACCTTTGTGGGCTTATAACTTGGCTTCTGAATGTCCTAGAGAGGTTAGGTTTGTTTTAGTGTACTCCAATCAAAAGCCCCTACAACCACAAAAAGGAATGGAGTCATTAGCACTTATGGTTTGTAAATGGCACCCAGAATTATGTTGCACGAAGCACAATTTCACATCATTCTGGGTCCATTTGTGTTAAAACAAGGTCCAATCAGGCTGAAACGTTACAGGAAGGTAGAATCTATTGAGTTGTAAGTGATCTGAACGTTTCATCATGATAGCACTTTCCTAAGGGGGTCAAACCATGTCCCAAAGGTCACCGGATCAGGTGTCAATTTAAAGAAGTAGTCCAGTTACACATTTGTGGGCTTATAACTTGGCTTCTGAATGTCCTAGAGAGGTTAGGTTTGTTTTAGTGTACTCCAATCAAAAGCCCCTACAACCACAAAAGTAATGGAGTCATTAGCACTTATGGTTTGTAAATGGCACCCAGAATTATGTTGCACGAAGCACAATTTCACATCATTCTGGGTTCATTTGTGTGAAAACAAGGTCCAATCAGGCTGAAATGTTACAGGAAGGTAGAATCTATTGAGTTGTAAGTGATCTGAACGTTTCATGATGATAGCACTTTCCTAAGGGGGTCAAACCATGTCCCAAAGGTCACCGGATCTGGTGTCACTTTAAAGAAGTAGTCCAGTTACACATTTGTGGGCTTATAACTTGGCTTCTGAATGTCCTAGAGAGGTCAGGTTTGTTTTAGTGTACTCCAATCAACAGCCCCTACAACCACAAAAAGGAATGGAGACATTAGCACTTATGGTTTTTAAATGGCACCCAGAATTATGTTGCACGAAGCACAATTTCACATCATTCTGGGTTCATTTGTGTGAAAACAAGGTCCAATCAGTCTGAAACGTTACAGGAAGGTAGAATCTATTGAGTTGTAAGTGATCTTAACGTTTCATGATGATAGCACTTTCCTAAGGGGGTCTAACCATGTCCCAAATGTCACCGGATCTGGTGTAAATTTAAAGAAGTAGTCCAGTTACACATTTGTGGGCTTATAACTTGGCTTCTGAATGTCCTAGAGAGATCAGGTTTGTTTTAGGGTACTCCAATCAACAGCTCCTACAACCACAAAAAGGAATGGAGTCATTAGCACTTATGGTTTTTAAATGGCACCCAGAATTATGTTGCACGAAGTACAATTTCACATCATTCTGGGTTCATTTGTGTGAAAACAAGGTCCAATCAGGCTGAAACGTTACAGGAAGGTAGAATCTATTGAGTTGTAAGTGATCTGAACGTTTCATGATGATAGCACTTTCCTAAGGGAGTAAAACCATGTCCCAAAGGTCACTGGATCTGGTGTCAATTTAAAGTAGTCCAGTTACACATTTGTGGGCTTATAACTTGGCTTCTGAATGTCCTAGAGAGATGAGGTTTGTTTTAATGTACTCCAATCAACAGCCCCTACAACCACAAAAAGGAATGGAGTCATTAGCACTTATGGTTTGTAAATGGCACCCAGAATTATGTTGCACAAAGCACAATTTCACATCATTCTGGGTTCATTTGTGTGAAAACAAGGTCCAATCAGGCTGAAACGTTACAGGAAGGTAGAATCTACTGAGTTGTAAGTGATCTGAACGTTTCATGATGATAGCACTTTCCTAAGGGGGTCAAACCATGTCCCAAATGTCACCGGATCTGGTGTCAATTTAAAGAAGTTGTCCAGTTACACATTTGTGGGCTTATAACTTGGCTTCTGAATGTCCTAGAGAGATCAGGTTTGTTTTACTGTACTCCAATCAACAGCCCCTACAACCACAAAAAGGAATGGAGTCATTAGCACTTATGGTTTTTAAATGGCACCCAGAATTATGTTGCACGAAGCACAATTTCAGATCATTCTGGGTCCATTTGTGTGAAAACAATGTCCAATCAGGCTGAAACGCTACAAGAAGGTAGAATCTATTGAGTTGTAAGTGATCTGAACGTTTCAAGATGATCGCACATTCCTATAGGGGGTAAAACCATGTCCCAAAGGTCACCGGGCCTTGTGTCACTTTAAAGAATAGTCCAGTTACACCTTTGTGGGCTTATAACTTGGCTTCTGAATGTCCTAGAGAGGTTAGGTTTGTTTTAGTGTACTCCAATCAACAGCCCCTACAACCACAAAAAGGAATGGAGTCATTAGCACTTATGGTTTGTAAATGGCACCCAGAATTATGTTGCACGAAGCACAATTTCACATCATTCTGGGTTCATTTGTGTGAAAACAAGGTCCAATCAGGCTGAAATGTTACAGGAAGGTAGAATCTATTGAGTTGTAAGTGATCTGAACGTTTCATGATGATAGCACTTTCCTAAGGGGGTCAAACCATGTCCCAAAGGTCACCGGATCTGGTGTCACTTTAAAGAAGTAGTCCAGTTACACATTTGTGGGCTTATAACTTGGCTTCTGAATGTCCTAGAGAGGTCAGGTTTGTTTTAGTGTACTCCAATCAACAGCCCCTACAACCACAAAAAGGAATGGAGACATTAGCACTTATGGTTTTTAAATGGCACCCAGAATTATGTTGCACGAAGCACAATTTCACATCATTCTGGGTTCATTTGTGTGAAAACAAGGTCCAATCAGTCTGAAACGTTACAGGAAGGTAGAATCTATTGAGTTGTAAGTGATCTTAACGTTTCATGATGATAGCACTTTCCTAAGGGGGTCTAACCATGTCCCAAATGTCACCGGATCTGGTGTAAATTTAAAGAAGTAGTCCAGTTACACATTTGTGGGCTTATAACTTGGCTTCTGAATGTCCTAGAGAGATCAGGTTTGTTTTAGGGTACTCCAATCAACAGCTCCTACAACCACAAAAAGGAATGGAGTCATTAGCACTTATGGTTTTTAAATGGCACCCAGAATTATGTTGCACGAAGTACAATTTCACATCATTCTGGGTTCATTTGTGTGAAAACAAGGTCCAATCAGGCTGAAACGTTACAGGAAGGTAGAATCTATTGAGTTGTAAGTGATCTGAACGTTTCATGATGATAGCACTTTCCTAAGGGAGTAAAACCATGTCCCAAAGGTCACTGGATCTGGTGTCAATTTAAAGAAGTAGTCCAGTTACACATTTGTGGGCTTATAACTTGGCTTCTGAATGTCCTAGAGAGATGAGGTTTGTTTTAATGTACTCCAATCAACAGCCCCTACAACCACAAAAAGGAATGGAGTCATTAGCACTTATGGTTTGTAAATGGCACCCAGAATTATGTTGCACAAAGCACAATTTCACATCATTCTGGGTTCATTTGTGTGAAAACAAGGTCCAATCAGGCTGAAACGTTACAGGAAGGTAGAATCTACTGAGTTGTAAGTGATTTGAACGTTTCATGATGATAGCACTTTCCTAAGGGGGTCAAACCATGTCCCAAATGTCACCGGATCTGGTGTCAATTTAAAGAAGTTGTCCAGTTACACATTTGTGGGCTTATAACTTGGCTTCTGAATGTCCTAGAGAGATCAGGTTTGTTTTACTGTACTCCAATCAACAGCCCCTACAACCACAAAAAGGAATGGAGTCATTAGCACTTATGGTTTTTAAATGGCACCCAGAATTATGTTGCACGAAGCACAATTTCAGATCATTCTGGGTCCATTTGTGTGAAAACAATGTCCAATCAGGCTGAAACGCTACAAGAAGGTAGAATCTATTGAGTTGTAAGTGATCTGAACGTTTCAAGATGATCGCACATTCCTATAGGGGGTAAAACCATGTCCCAAAGGTCACCGGGCCTTGTGTCACTTTAAAGAATAGTCCAGTTACACCTTTGTGGGCTTATAACTTGGCTTCTGAATGTCCTAGAGAGGTTAGGTTTGTTTTAGTGTACTCCAATCAACAGCCCCTACAACCACAAAAAGGAATGGAGTCATTAGCACTTATGGTTTGTAAATGGCACCCAGAATTATGTTGCACGAAGCACAATTTCACATCATTCTGGGTTCATTTGTGTGAAAACAAGGTCCATTCAGGCTGAAACGTTACAGGAAGGTAGAATCTATTGAGTTGTAAGTGGTCTGAACATTTCATGATGATAGCACTTTCCTAAGGGGGTCAAACCATGTCCCAAAGGTCACCGGATCTGGTGTCAATTTAAAGAAGTAGTCCAGTGACACATTTGTGGGCTTATAACTTGGCTTCTGAATGTCCTAGAGAGGTCAGGTTTGTTTTAGTGTACTCCAAAAAACAGCCCCTACAACCACAAAAAGGATTGGAGTCATTAGCACTTATGGTTTGTAAATGGCACCCAGAATTATGTTGCACGAAGCACAATTTAACATCATTCTGGTTCCATTTGTGTGAAAACAAGGTCCAATCAGGCTGAAACGTTACAAGAAGGTAGAATCTATTGAGTTGTAAGTGATCTGAACGTTACATGATGATCGCACATTCCTATAGGGGGTCAAACCATGTCCCAAAGGTCACCGGGCCTGGTGTCACTTTAAAGAAGTAGTCCAGTTACACCTTTGTGGGCTTATAACTTGGCTTCTGAATGTCCTAGAGAGGTCAGGTTTGTTTTAGGGTACTCCAATCAACAGCCCCTACAACCACAAAAAGGAATGGAGTCATTAGCACTTATGGTTTGTAAATGGCACCCAGAATTATGTTGCACGAAGCACAATTTCACATCATTCTGGGTCCATTTGTGTGAAAACAAGGTCCAATCAGGCTGAAACGTTACAGGAAGGTAGAATCTATTGAGTTGTAAGTGATCTGAACGTTTCATGATGATAGCACTTTCCTAAGGGGGTCAAACCATGTCCCAAAGGTCACCGGATCTGGTGTCAATTTAAAGAAGTAGTCCAGTTACACATTTGTGGGCTTATAACTTGGCTTCTGAATGTCCCTGAGAGATCAGGTTTGTTTTAGTATACTCCAATCAACAGCCCCTACAACCACAAAAAGGAATGGAGTCATTAGCACGTATGGTTTTTAAATGGCACCCAGAATTATGTTGCACGAAGCACAATTTCACATCATTCTGGGTCCATTTGTGTGAAAACAAGGTCCAATCAGGCTGAAACGTTACAGGAAGGTAGAATCTATTGAGTTGTAAGTGATCTGAACGTTTCATGATGATAGCACTTTCCTAAGGGGGTCAAACCATGTCCCAAAGGTCACCTGATCTGGTGTCAATTTAAAGAAGTAGTCCAGTTACACATTTGTGGGCTTATAACTTGGTTTCTGAATGTCCTAGAGAGATCAGGTTTGTTTTAGTATACTCCAATCAACAGCCCCTACAACCACAAAAAGGAATGGAGTCATTAGCACTTATGCTTTGTAAATGGCACCCAGAATTATGTTGAACGAAGCACAATTTCACATCATTCTGGGTTCATTTGTGTGAAAACAAGGTCCAATCAGGCTGAAACGTTACAGGAAGGTAGAATCTATTGAGTTGTAAGTGATCTGAACGTTTCATGATGATAGCACTTTCCTAAGGGGGTCAAACCATGTCCCAAAGGTCACCGGATCTGGTGTCAATTTAAAGAAGTAGTCCAGTTACACATTTGTGGGCTTATAACTTGGCTTCTGAATGTCCCTGAGAGATCAGGTTTGTTTTAGTATACTCCAATCAACAGCCCCTACAACCACAAAAAGGAATGGAGTCATTAGCACGTATGGTTTTTAAATGGCACCCAGAATTATGTTGCACGAAGCACAATTTCACATCATTCTGGGTCCATTTGTGTGAAAACAAGGTCCAATCAGGCTGAAACGTTACAGGAAGGTAGAATCTATTGAGTTGTAAGTGATCTGAACGTTTCATGATGATAGCACTTTCCTAAGGGGGTCAAACCATGTCCCAAAGGTCACCTGATCTGGTGTCAATTTAAAGATGTAGTCCAGTTACACATTTGTGGGCTTATAACTTGGTTTCTGAATGTCCTAGAGAGATCAGGTTTGTTTTAGTATACTCCAATCAACAGCCCCTACAACCACAAAAAGGAATGGAGTCATTAGCACTTATGCTTTGTAAATGGCACCCAGAATTATGTTGAACGAAGCACAATTTCACATCATTCTGGGTTCATTTGTGTGAAAACAAGGTCCAATCAGGCTGAAACGTTACAGGAAGGTAGAATCTATTGAGTTGTAAGTGATCTGAACGTTTCATGATGATAGCACTTTCCTAAGGGGGTCAAACCATGTCCCAAAGGTCACCGGATCTGGTGTCAATTTAAAGAAGTAGTCCAGTTACACATTTGTGGGCTTATAACTTGGCTTCTGAATGTCCTAGAGAGATCAGGTTTGTTTTAATGTACTCCAATCAACAGCCCCTACAACCACAAAAAGGAATGGAGTCATAAGCACTTATGGTTTGTAAATGGCACCCAGAATTATGTTGCACGAAGCACAATTTCACATCATTCTGGGTTCATTTGTGTGAAAACAAGGTCCAATCAGGCTGAAACGTTACAGGAAGGTAGAATCTATTGAGTTGTAAGTGATCTGAACGTTTCATGATGATAGCACTTTCCTAAGGGGGTCAAACCATGTCCCAAAGGTCACCGGATCTGGTGTCAATTTAAAGTAGTCCAGTTACACATTTGTGGGCTTATAACTTGGCTTCTGAATGTCCTAGAGAGATCAGGTTTGTTTTAATGTACTCCAATCAACAGCCCCTACAACCACAAAAAGGAATGGAGTCATTAGCACTTATGGTTTGTAAATGGCACCCAGAATTATGTTGCACGAAGCACAATTTCACATCATTCTGGGTCCATTTGTGTGAAAACAAGGTCCAATCAGGCTGAAACGCTACAAGACGGTAGAATCTATTGAGTTGTAAGTGATCTGAACGTTTAATGATGATAGCACTTTCCTAAGGGGGTCAAACCATGTCCCAAAGGTCACCGGATCTGGTGTCAATTTAAAGAAGTAGTCCAGTTACACATTTGTGGGCTTATAACTTGGCTTCTGAATGTCCTAGAGAGATCAGGTTTGTTTTAGTGTACTCCAATCAACAGCCCCTACAACCACAAAAAGGAATGGAGTCATAAGCACTTATGGTTTGTAAATGGCACCCAGAATTATGTTGCACGAAGCACAATTTCACATCATTCTGGGTTCATTTGTGTGAAAACAAGGTCCAATCAGGCTGAAACGTTTCAGGAAGGTAGAATCTATTGAGTTGTAAGTGATCTGAACGTTTCATGATGATAGCACTTACCTAAGGGGGTCAAACCATGTCCCAAAGGTCACCGGATCTGGTGTCAATTTAAAGTAGTCCAGTTACACCTTTGTGGGCTTATAACTTGGCTTCTGAATGTCCTAGAGAGATCAGGTTTGTTTTACTGTACTCCAATCAACAGCCCCTACAACCACAAAAAGGAATGGAGTCATTAGCACTTATGGTTTGTAAATGGCACCCAGAATTATGTTGCACGAAGCACAATTTCACATCATTCTGGGTCCATTTGTGTGAAAACAAGGTCCAATCAGGCTGAAACGCTACAAGAAGGTAGAATCTATTGAGTTGTAAGTGATCTGAACGTTTCATGATGATAGCACTTTCCAAAGGGGGTCAAACCATGTCCCAAAGGTCACCGGATCTGGTGTCAATTTAAAGAAGTAGTCCAGTTACACATTTGTGGGCTTATAACTTGGCTTCTGAATGTCCTAGAGAGATCAGGTTTGTTTTAGTGTACTCCAATCAACAGCCCCTACAACCACAAAAAGGAATGGAGACATTAGCACTTATGGTTTTTAAACGGCACCCAGAATTATGTTGCACGAAGCACAATTTCACATCATTCTGGGTTCATTTGTGTGAAAACAAGGTCCAATCAGGCTGAAACGTTACAGGAAGGTAGAATCTATTGAGTTGTAATTGATCTGAACGTTTCATGATGATAGCACTTTCCTAAGGGGGTCAAACCATGTCCCAAAGGTCACCGGATCTGGTGTCACTTTAAAGAAGTAGTCCAGTTACACATTTGTGGGCTTATAACTTGGCTTCTGAATGTCCTAGAGAGGTCAGGTTTGTTTTATTGTACTCCAATCAACAGCCCCTACAGCCACAAAAAGGAATGGAGACATTAGCACTTATGGTTTGTAAATGGCACCCAGAATTATGTTGCACGAAGCACAATTTCACATCATTCTGGGTCCATTTGTGTGAAAACAAGGTCCAATCAGGCTGAAACGCTACAAGAAGGTAGATTCTATTGAGTTGTAAGTGATCTGAACGTTTCAAGATGATCGCACATTCCTATAGGGGGTAAAACCATGTCCCAAAGGTCACCGGGCCTGGTGTCACTTTAAAGATGTAGTCCAGTTACACCTTTGTGGGCTTATAACTTGGCTTCTGAATGTCCTAGAGAGGTCAGGTTTGTTTTACTGTACTCCAATCAACAGCCCCTACAACCACAAAAAGGAATGGAGTCATTAGCACTTATGATTTTTAAATGGCACCCAGAATTATGTTGCACGAAGCCCAACTTCACATCATTCTGGGTTCATTTGTGTGAAAACAAGGTCCAGTCAGGCTGAAACGTTACAGGAAGGTAGAATCTATTGAGTTGTAAGTGATCTGAACGTTTCATGATGATAGCACTTTCTTAAGGGGGTCAAACCATGTCCCAAAGGTCACCGGATCTGGTGTCAATTTAAAGAAGTTGTCCAGTTACACATTTGTGGGCTTATAACTTGGCTTCTGAATGTCCTAGAGCGATCAGGTTTGTTTTAGTGTACTCCAATAAACAGCCCCTACACCCAAAAAAAGGAATGGAGACATTAGCACTTATGGTTTTTTAATGGGACCCAGAATTATGTTGCACGAAGCACAATTTCACATCATTCTGGGTTCATTTGTGTGAAAACAAGGTCCAATCAGGCTGAAACGTTACAGGAAGGTAGAATCTATTGAGTTGTAAGTGATCTGAACGTTTCATGATGATAGCACTTTCCTAAGGGGGTCAAACCATGTCCCAAAGGTCACCGGATCTGGTGTCACTTTAAAGAAGTAGTCCAGTTACACATTTGTGGGCTTATAACTTGGCTTCTGAATGTCCTAGAGAGGTCAGGTTTGTTTTATTGTACTCCAATCAACAGCCCCTACAACCACAAAAAGGAATGGAGACATTAGAACTTATGGTTTGTAAATGGCACCCAGAATTATGTTGCACGAAGCACAATTTCACATCATACTGGGTCCATTTGTGTGAAAACAAGGTCCAATCAGGCTGAAACGCTACAAGAAGGTAGATTCTATTGAGTTGTAAGTGATCTGAACGTTTCATGATGATAGCACTTTCCTAAGGGGGTCAAACCATGTCCCAAAGGTCACCGGATCTGGTGTCAATTTAAAGAAGTAGTCCAGTTACACATTTGTGGGCTTATAACTTGGCTTCTGAATGTCCTAGAGAGATCAGGTTTGTTTTAATGTACTCCAATCAACAGCCCCTACAACCACAAAAAGGAATGGAGTCATAAGCACTTATGGTTTGTAAATGGCACCCAGAATTATGTTGCACGAAGCACAATTTCACATCATTCTGGGTTCATTTGTGTGAAAACAAGGTCCAATCAGGCTGAAACGTTACAGGAAGGTAGAATCTATTGAGTTGTAAGTGATCTGAACGTTTCATGATGATAGCACTTTCCTAAGGGGGTCAGACCATGTCCCAAAGGTCACCGGATCTGGTGTCAATTTAAAGTAGTCCAGTTACACATTTGTGGGCTTATAACTTGGCTTCTGAATGTCCTAGAGAGATCAGGTTTGTTTTAATGTACTCCAATCAACAGCCCCTACAACCACAAAAAGGAATGGAGTCATTAGCACTTATGGTTTGTAAATGGCACCCAGAATTATGTTGCACGAAGCACAATTTCACATCATTCTGGGTCCATTTGTGTGAAAACAAGGTCCAATCAGGCTGAAACGCTACAAGAAGGTAGAATCTATTGAGTTGTAAGTGATCTGAACGTTTCATGATGATAGCACTTTCCTAAGGGGGTCAAACCATGTCCCAAAGTTCACCGGATCTGGTGTCAATTTAAAGAAATAGTCCAGTTACACATTTGTGGGCTTATAACTTGGCTTCTGAATGTCCTAGAGAGATCAGGTTTGTTTTAATGTACTCCAATCAACAGCCCCTACAACCACAAAAAGGAATGGAGTCATAAGCACTTATGGTTTGTAAATGGCACCCAGAATTATGTTGCACGAAGCACAATTTCACATCATTCTGGGTTCATTTGTGTGAAAACAAGGTCCAATCAGGCTGAAACGTTACAGGAAGGTAGAATCTATTGAGTTGTAAGTGATCTGAACGTTTCATGATGATAGCACTTACCTAAGGGGGTCAAACCATGTCCCAAAGGTCACCGGATCTGGTGTCAATTTAAAGTAGTCCAGTTACACATTTGTGGGCTTATAACTTGGCTTCTGAATGTCCTAGAGAGATCAGGTTTGTTTTAATGTACTCCAATCAACAGCCCCTACAACCACAAAAAGGAATGGAGTCATTAGCACTTATGGTTTGTAAATGGCACCCAGAATTATGTTGCACGAAGCACAATTTCACATCATTCTGGGTCCATTTGTGTGAAAACAAGGTCCAATCAGGCTGAAACGCTACAAGAAGGTAGAATCTATTGAGTTGTAAGTGATCTGAACGTTTCATGATGATAGCACTTTCCAAAGGGGTTCAAACCATGTCCCAAAGGTCACCGGATCTGGTGTCAATTTAAAGAAGTAGTCCAGTTACACATTTGTGGGCTTATAACTTGGCTTCTGAATGTCCTAGAGAGATCAGGTTTGTTTTAGTGTACTCCAATCAACAGCCCCTACAACCACAAAAAGGAATGGAGACATTAGCACTTATGGTTTTTAAATGGCACCCAGAATTATGTTGCACGAAGCACAATTTCACATCATTCTGGGTTCATTTGTGTGAAAACAAGGTCCAATCAGGCTGAAACGTTACAGGAAGGTAGAATCTATTGAGTTGTAAGTGATCTGAACGTTTCATGATGATAGCACTTTCCTAAGGGGGTCAAACCATGTCCCAAAGGTCACGGGATCTGGTGTCACTTTAAAGAAGTAGTCCAGTTACACATTTGTGGGCTTATAACTTGGCTTCTGAATGTCCTAGAGAGGTCAGGTTTGTTTTATTGTACTCCAATCAACAGCCCCTACAGCCACAAAAAGGAATGGAGACATTAGCACTTATGGTTTGTAAATGGCACCCAGAATTATGTTGCACGAAGCACAATTTCACATCATTCTGGGTCCATTTGTGTGAAAACAAGGTCCAATCAGGCTGAAACGCTACAAGAAGGTAGATTCTATTGAGTTGTAAGTGATCTGAACGTTTCAAGATGATCGCACATTCCTATAGGGGGTAAAACCATGTCCCAAAGGTCACCGGGCCTGGTGTCACTTTAAAGATGTAGTCCAGTTACACCTTTGTGGGCTTATAACTTGGCTTCTGAATGTCCTAGAGAGGTCAGGTTTGTTTTAGTGTACTCCAATCAACAGCCCCTACAACCACAAAAAGGAATGGAGACATTAGCACTTATGATTTTTAAATGGCACCCAGAATTATGTTGCACGAAGCCCAACTTCACATCATTCTGGGTTCATTTGTGTGAAAACAAGGTCCAGTCAGGCTGAAACGTTACAGGAAGGTAGAATCTATTGAGTTGTAAGTGATCTGAACGTTTCATGATGATAGCACTTTCCTAAGGGGGTCAAACCATGTCCCAAAGGTCACCGGATCTGGTGTCAATTTAAAGAAGTTGTCCAGTTACACATTTGTGGGCTTATAACTTGGCTTCTGAATGTCCTAGAGCGATCAGGTTTGTTTTAGTGTACTCCAATAAACAGCCCCTACACCCAAAAAAAGGAATGGAGACATTAGCACTTATGGTTTTTTAATGGGACCCAGAATTATGTTGCACGAAGCACAATTTCACATCATTCTGGGTTCATTTGAGTGAAAACAAGGTCCAATCAGGCTGAAACGTTACAGGAAGGTAGAATCTATTGAGTTGTAAGTGATCTGAACGTTTCATGATGATAGCACTTTCCTAAGGGGGTCAAACCATGTCCCAAAGGTCACCGGATCTGGTGTCACTTTAAAGAAGTAGTCCAGTTACACATTTGTGGGCTTATAACTTGGCTTCTGAATGTCCTAGAGAGGTCAGGTTTGTTTTATTTTACTCCAATCAACAGCCCCTACAACCACAAAAAGGACTGGAGACATTAGCACTTATGGTTTGTAAATGGCACCCAGAATTATGTTGCACGAAGCACAATTTCACATCATTCTGGGTCCATTTGTGTGAAAACAAGGTCCAATCAGGCTGAAACGCTACAAGAAGGTAGATTCTATTGAGTTGTAAGTGATCTGAAAGTTTCAAGATGATCGCACATTCCTATAGGGGGTAAAACCATGTCCCAAAGGTCACCGGGCCTGATGTCACTTTAAAGATGTAGTCCAGTTACACCTTTGTGGGCTTATAACTTGGCTTCTGAATGTCCTAGAGAGGTTAGGTTTGTTTTAGTGTACTCCAATCAACAGCCCCTACAACCACAAAAAGGAATGGAGTCATTAGCACTTATGGTTTGTAAATGGCACCCAGAATTATGTTGCACGAAGCACAATTTCACATCATTCTGGGTTCATTTGTGTGAAAACAAGGTCCAATCAGGCTGAAACGTTACAGGAAGGTAGAATCTATTGAGTTGTAAGTGATCTGAACGTTTCATGATGATAGCACTTTCCTAAGGGGGTCAAACCATGTCCCAAAGGTCAACGGATCTGGTGTCACTTTAAAGAAGTAGTCCAGTTACACATTTGTGGGCTTATAACTTGGCTTCTGAATGTCCTAGAGAGGTCAGGTTTGTTTTAGTGTACTCCAATCAACAGCCCCTACAACCACAAAAAGGAATGGAGACATTAGCACTTATGATTTTTAAATGGCACCCAGAATTATGTTGCACGAAGCACAATTTCACATCAATCTGTGTCCATTTGTGTGAAAACAAGGTCCAATCAGGCTGAAACGTTACAGGAAGGTAGAATCTATTGAGTTGTAAGTGATCTGAACGTTTCACGATGATAGCACTTTCCTAAGGGGGTCAAACCATGTCCCAAAGGTCACCGGATCTGGTGTCAATTTAAAGAAGTAGTCCAGTTACACATTTGTGGGCTTATAACTTGGCTTCTGAATGTCCCTGAGAGATCAGGTTTGTTTTAGTATACTCCAATCAACAGCCCCTACAAACACAAAAAGGAATGGAGTCATTAGCACTTATGGTTTTTAAATGGCACCCAGAATTATGTTTCACGAAGCACAATTTCACATCATTCTGGGTCCATTTGTGTGAAAACAAGGTCCAATCAGGCTGAAACGTTACAGGAAGGTCGAATCTATTGAGTTGTAAGTGATCTGAACGTTTCATGATGATAGCACTTTCCTAAGGGGGTCAAACCATGTCCCAAAGGTCACCGGGCCTGGTGTCACTTTAAAGATGTAGTCCAGTTACACCTTTGTGGGCTTATAACTTGGCTTCTGAATGTCCTAGAGAGGTCAGGTTTGTTTTACTGTACTCCAATCAACAGCCCCTACAACCACAAAAAGGAATGGAGACATTAGCACTTATGATTTTTAAATGGCACCCAGAATTATGTTGCACGAAGCCCAACTTCACATCATTCTGGGTTCATTTGTGTGAAAACAAGGTCCAGTCAGGCTGAAACGTTACAGGAAGGTAGAATCTATTGAGTTGTAAGTGATCTGAACGTTTCATGATGATAGCACTTTCCTAAGGGGGTCAAACCATGTCCCAAAGGTCACCGGATCTGGTGTCAATTTAAAGAAGTTGTCCAGTTACACATTTGTGGGCTTATAACTTAGCTTCTGAATTTCCTAGAGCGATCAGGTTTGTTTTAGTGTACTCCAATACACAGCCCCTACAACCACAAAAAGGAATGGAGACATTAGCACTTATGGTTTTTAAATGGCACCCAGAATTATGTTGCACGAAGCACAATTTCACATCATTCTGGGTTCATTTGTGTGAAAACAAGGTCCAATCAGGCTGAAACGTTACAGGAAGGTAGAATCTATTGAGTTGTAAGTGATCTGAACGTTTCATGATGATAGCACTTTCCTAAGGGGGTCAAACCATGTCCCAAAGGTCACCGGATCTGGTGTCACTTTAAAGAAGTAGTCCAGTTACACATTTGTGGGCTTATAACTTGGCTTCTGAATGTCCTAGAGAGGTCAGGTTTGTTTTATTGTACTCCAATCAACAGCCCCTACAACCACAAAAAGGAATGGAGACATTAGAACTTATGGTTTGTAAATGGCACCCAGAATTATGTTGCACGAAGCACAATTTCACATCATTCTGGGTCCATTTGTGTGAAAACAAGGTCCAATCAGGCTGAAACGCTACAAGAAGGTAGATTCTATTGAGTTGTAAGTGATCTGAACGTTTCATGATGATAGCACTTTCCTAAGGGGGTCAAACCATGTCCCAAAGGTCACCGGATCTGGTGTCAATTTAAAGAAGTAGTCCAGTTACACATTTGTGGGCTTATAACTTGGCTTCTGAATGTCCTAGAGAGATCAGGTTTGTTTTAATGTACTCCAATCAACAGCCCCTACAACCACAAAAAGGAATGGAGTCATAAGCACTTATGGTTTGTAAATGGCACCCAGAATTATGTTGCACGAAGCACAATTTCACATCATTCTGGGTTCATTTGTGTGAAAACAAGGTCCAATCAGGCTGAAACGTTACAGGAAGGTAGAATCTATTGAGTTGTAAGTGATCTGAACGTTTCATGATGATAGCACTTTCCTAAGGGGGTCAGACCATGTCCCAAAGGTCACCGGATCTGGTGTCAATTTAAAGTAGTCCAGTTACACATTTGTGGGCTTATAACTTGGCTTCTGAATGTCCTAGAGAGATCAGGTTTGTTTTAATGTACTCCAATCAACAGCCCCTACAACCACAAAAAGGAATGGAGTCATTAGCACTTATGGTTTGTAAATGGCACCCAGAATTATGTTGCACGAAGCACAATTTCACATCATTCTGGGTCCATTTGTGTGAAAACAAGGTCCAATCAGGCTGAAACGCTACAAGAAGGTAGAATCTATTGAGTTGTAAGTGATGTGAACGTTTCATGATGATAGCACTTTCCTAAGGGGGTCAAACCATGTCCCAAAGTTCACCGGATCGGGTGTCAATTTAAAGAAATAGTCCAGTTACACATTTGTGGGCTTATAACTTGGCTTCTGAATGTCCTAGAGAGATCAGGTTTGTTTTAGTGTACTCCAATCAACAGCCCCTACAACCACAAAAAGGAATGGAGTCATAAGCACTTATGGTTTGTAAATGGCACCCAGAATTATGTTGCACGAAGCACAATTTCACATCATTCTGGGTTCATTTGTGTGAAAACAAGGTCCAATCAGGCTGAAACGTTACAGGAAGGTAGAATCTATTGAGTTGTAAGTGATCTGAACGTTTCATGATGATAGCACTTACCTAAGGGGGTCAAACCATGTCCCAAAGGTCACCGGATCTGGTGTCAATTTAAAGTAGTCCAGTTACACATTTGTGGGCTTATAACTTGGCTTCTGAATGTCCTAGAGAGATCAGGTTTGTTTTAATGTACTCCAATCAACAGCCCCTACAACCACAAAAAGGAATGGAGTCATTAGCACTTATGGTTTTTAAATGGCACCCAGAATTATGTTGCACGAAGCACAATTTCACATCATTCTGGGTTCATTTGTGTGAAAACAAGGTCCAATCAGGCTGAAACGTTACAGGAAGGTAGAATCTATTGAGTTGTAAGTGATCTGAACGTTTCATGATGATAGCACTTTCCTAAGGGGGTCAAACCATGTCCCAAAGGTCACCGGATCTGGTGTCACTTTAAAGAAGTAGTCCAGTTACACATTTGTGGGCTTATACCTTGGCTTCTGAATGTCCTAGAGAGGTCAGGTTTGTTTTATTGTACTCCAATCAACAGCCCCTACAGCCACAAAAAGGAATGGAGACATTAGCACTTATGGTTTGTAAATGGCACCCAGAATTATGTTGCACGAAGCACAATTTCACATCATTCTGGGTCCATTTGTGTGAAAACAAGGTCCAATCAGGCTGAAACGCTACAAGAAGGTAGATTCTATTGAGTTGTAAGTGATCTGAACGTTTCAAGATGATCGCACATTCCTATAGGGGGTAAAACCATGTCCCAAAGGTCACCGGGCCTGGTGTCACTTTAAAGATGTAGTCCAGTTACACCTTTGTGGGCTTATAACTTGGCTTCTGAATGTCCTAGAGAGGTCAGGTTTGTTTTAGTGTACTCCAATCAACAGCCCCTACAACCACAAAAAGGAATGGAGACATTAGCACTTATGATTTTTAAATGGCACCCAGAATTATGTTGCACGAAGCCCAACTTCACATCATTCTGGGTTCATTTGTGTGAAAACAAGGTCCAGTCAGGCTGAAACGTTACAGGAAGGTAGAATCTATTGAGTTGTAAGTGATCTGAACGTTTCATGATGATAGCACTTTCCTAAGGGGGTCAAACCATGTCCCAAAGGTCACCGGATCTGGTGTCAATTTAAAGAAGTTGTCCAGTTACACATTTGTGGGCTTATAACTTGGCTTCTGAATGTCCTAGAGCGATCAGGTTTGTTTTAGTGTACTCCAATCAACAGCCCCTACACCCACAAAAAGGAATGGAGACATTAGCACTTATGGTTTTTAAATGGCACCCAGAATTATGTTGCACGAAGCACAATTTCACATCATTCTGGGTTCATTTGTGTGAAAACAAGGTCCAATCAGGCTGAAACGTTACAGGAAGGTAGAATCTATTGAGTTGTAAGTGATCTGAACGTTTCATGATGATAGCACTTTCCTAAGGGGGTCAAACCATGTCCCAAAGGTCACCGGATCTGGTGTCACTTTAAAGAAGTAGTCCAGTTACACATTTGTGGGCTTATAACTTGGCTTCTGAATGTCCTAGAGAGGTCAGGTTTGTTTTATTGTACTCCAATCAACAGCCCCTACAACCACAAAAAGGAATGGAGACATTAGCACTTATGGTTTGTAAATGGCACCCAGAATTATGTTGCACGAAGCACAATTTCACATCATTCTGGGTCCATTTGTGTGAAAACAAGGTCCAATCAGGCTGAAACGCTACAAGAAGGTAGATCCTATTGAGTTGTAAGTGATCTGAAAGTTTCAAGATGATCGCACATTCCTATAGGGGGTAAAACCATGTCCCAAAGGTCACCGGGCCTGATGTCACTTTAAAGATGTAGTCCAGTTACACCTTTGTGGGCTTATAACTTGGCTTCTGAATGTCCTAGAGAGGTTAGGTTTGTTTTAGTGTACTCCAATCAACAGCCCCTACAACCACAAAAAGGAATGGAGTCATTAGCACTTATGGTTTGTAAATGGCACCCAGAATTATGTTGCACGAAGCACAATTTCACATCATTCTGGGTTCATTTGTGTGAAAACAAGGTCCAATCAGGCTGAAACGTTACAGGAAGGTAGAATCTATTGAGTTGTAAGTGATCTGAACGTTTCATGATGATAGCACTTTCCTAAGGGGGTCAAACCATGTACCAAAGGTCAACGGATCTGGTGTCACTTTAAAGAAGTAGTCCAGTTACACATTTGTGGGCTTATAACTTGGCTTCTGAATGTCCTAGAGAGGTCAGGTTTGTTTTAGTGTACTCCAATCAACAGCCCCTACAACCACAAAAAGGAATGGAGACATTAGCACTTATGATTTTTAAATGGCACCCAGAATTATGTTGCACGAAGCACAATTTCACATCATTCTGGGTCCATTTGTGTGAAAACAAGGTCCAATCAGGCTGAAACGTTACAGGAAGGTAGAATCTATTGAGTTGTAAGTGATCTGAACGTTTCACGATGATAGCACTTTCCCTAGGGGGTCAAACCATGTCCCAAAGGTCACCGGATCTGGTGTCAATTTAAAGAAGTAGTCCAGTTACACATTTGTGGGCTTATAACTTGGCTTCTGAATGTCCCTGAGAGATCAGGTTTGTTTTAGTATACTCCAATCAACAGCCCCTACAACCACAAAAAGGAATGGAGTCATTAGCACTTATGGTTTTTAAATGGCACCCAGAATTATGTTTCACGAAGCACAATTTCACATCATTCTGGGTCCATTTGTGTGAAAACAAGGTCCAATCAGGCTGAAACGTTACAGGAAGGTAGAATCTATTGAGTTGTAAGTGATCTGAACGTTTCATGATGATAGCACTTTCCTAAGGGGGTCAAACCATGTCCCAAAGGTCACCGGATCTGGTGTCAATTTAAAGTAGTCCAGTTACACATTTGTGGGCTTATAACTTGGCTTCTGAATGTCCTAGAGAGATCAGGTTTGTTTTAATGTACTCCAATCAACAGCCCCTACAACCACAACAAGGAATGGAGTCATTAGCACTTATGGTTTGTAAATGGCACCCAGAATTATGTTGCACGAAGCACAATTTCACATCATTCTGGGTCCATTTGTGTGAAAACAAGGTCCAATCAGGCTGAAACGTTACAAGAAGGTAGAATCTATTGAGTTGTAAGTGATCTGAACGTTTCATGATGATAGCACTTTCCTAAGGGGGTCAAACCATGTCCCAAAGGTCACCGGATCTGGTGTCAATTTAAAGAAGTAGTCCAGTTACACATTTGTGGGCTTATAACTTGGCTTCTGAATGTCCCTGAGAGATCAGGTTTGTTTTAGTATACTCCAATCAACAGCCCCTACAACCACAAAAAGGAATGGAGTCATTAGCACTTATGGTTTGTAAATGGCACCCAGAATTATGTTGCACGAAGCACAATTTCACATCATTCTAGGTCCATTTGTGTGAAAACAAGGTCCAATCAGGCTGAAACGTTACAGGAAGGTAGAATCTATTGAGTTGTAAGTGATCTGAACGTTTCATGATGATAGCACTTTCCTAAGGGGGTCAAACCATGTCCCAAAGGTCACCAGATCTGGTGTCAATTTAAAGAAGTAGTCCAGTTACACATTTGTGGGCTTATAACTTGGCTTCTGAATGTCCTAGAGAGATCAGGTTTGTTTTAGTATACTCCAATCAACAGCCCCTACAACCACAAAAAGGAATGGAGTCATTAGCACTTATGCTTTGTAAATGGCACCCAGAATTATGTTGAACGAAGCACAATTTCACATAATTCTGGGTTCATTTGTGTGAAAACAAGGTCCAATCAGGCTGAAACGTTACAGGAAGGTAGAATCTATTGATTTGTAAGTGATCTGAACGTTTCATGATGATAGCACTTTCCTAAGGGGGTCAAACCATGTCCCAAAGGTCACCGGATCTGGTGTCAATTTAAAGAAGTAGTCCAGTTACACATTTGTGGGCTTATAACTTGGCTTCTGAATGTCCTATAGAGATAGGGTTTGTTTTAATGTACTCCAATCAACAGCCCCTACAACCACAAAAAGTAATGGAGTCATTAGCACTTATGGTTTGTAAATGGCACCCAGAATTATGTTGCACGAAGCACAATTTCACATCATTCTGGGTCCATTTGTGTGAAAACAAGGTCCAATCAGGCTGAAACGCTACAAGAAGGTAGAATCTATTGAGTTGTAAGTGATCTGAACGTTTCATGATGATAGCACTTTCCTAAGGGGGTCAAACCATGTCCCAAATGTCACCGGATCTGGTGTCAATTTAAAGAAGTAGTCCAGTTACACATTTGTGGGCTTATAACTTGGCTTCTGAATGTCCTCGAGAGATCAGGTTTGTTTTAGTGTACTCCAATCAACAGCCCCTACAACCACAAAAAGGAATGGAGTCATTAGCACTTATGGTTTGTAAATGGCACCCAGAATTATGTTGCACGAAGCACAATTTCACATCATTCTGGGTCCATTTGTGTGAAAACAAGGTCCAATCAGGCTGAAACGTTACAGGAAGGTAGAATCTATTGAGTTGTAAGTGATCTGAACGTTTCAAGTTGATAGCATTTTCCTAAGGGGGTCAAACCATGTCCCAAAGGTCACCGGATCTGGTGTCAATTTAAAGAAGTAGTCCAGTTACACATTTGTGGGCTTATAACTTGGCTTCTGAATGTCCTAGAGAGATCAGGTTTGTTTTACTATACTCCAATCAACAGCCCCTACAACCACAAAAAGGAATGGAGTCATTAGCACTTATGGTTTTTAAATGGCACCCAGAATTATGTTGCATGAAGCCCAATTTCACATCATTCTGGGTTCATTTGTGTGAAAACAAGGTCCAGTCAGGCTGAAACGTTACAGGAAGGTAGAATCTATTGAGTTGTAAGTGATCTGAACGTTTCATGATGATAGCACTTTCCTAAGGGGGTCAAACCATGTCCCAAATGTCACCCGATCTGGTGTCAATTTAAAGAAGTTGTCCAGTTACACATTTGTGGGCTTATAACTTGGCTTCTGAATGTCCTAGAGCGATCAGGTTTGTTTTAGTGTACTCCAATCAACAGCCCCTACAACCACAAAAAGGAATGGAGACATTAGCACTTATGGTTTTTAAATGGCACCCAGAATTATGTTGCACGAAGCACAATTTCACATCATTCTGGGTTCATTTGTGTGAAAACAAGGTCCAATCAGGCTGAAACGTTACAGGAAGGTAGAATCTATTGAGTTGTAAGTGATCTGAACGTTTCATGATGATAGCACTTTCCTAAGGGGGTCAAACCATGTCCCAAAGGTCACCGGATCTGGTGTCACTTTAAAGAAGTAGTCCAGTTACACATTTGTGGGCTTGTAACTTGGCTTCTGAATGTCCTAGAGAGGTCAGGTTTGTTTTATTGTACTCCAATTAACAGCCTCTACAACCACAAAAAGGAAGGGAGACATTAGCACTTATGGTTTGTAAATGGCACCCAGAATTATGTTGCACGAAGCACAATTTCACATCATTCTGGGTTCATTTGTGTGAAAACAAGGTCCAATCAGGCTGAAAAGTTACAGGAAGGTAGAATCTATTGAGTTGTAAGTGATCTGAACGTTTAATGATGATAGCACATTCCTAAGGGGGTCAAACCATGTCCCAAAGGTCACCGGATCTGGTGTCACTTTAAAGAAGTAGTCCAGTTACACATTTGTGGGCTTATAACTTGGCTTCTGAATATCCTAGAGAGGTCAGGTTTGTTTTAGTGTACTCCAATCAACAGCCCCTACAACCACAAAAAGGAATGGAGACATTAGCACTTATGATTTTTAAATGGCACCCAGAATTATGTTGCACGAAGCACAATTTCACATCATTCTGGGTCCATTTGTGTGAAAACAAGGTCCAATCAGGCTGAAACGTTACAGGAAGGTAGAATCTATTGAGTTGTAAGTGATCTGAATGTTTCATGATGATAGCACTTTCCTAAGGGGGTCAAACCATGTCCCAAAGGTCACCGGGCCTGGTGTCAATTTAAAGAAGTAGTCCAGTTACACATTTGTGGGCTTATAACTTGGCTTCTGAATGTCCCTGAGAGATCAGGTTTGTTTTAGTATACTCCAATCAACAGCCCCTACAACCACAAAAAGGAATGGAGTCATTAGCACTTATGGTTTTTAAATGGCACCCAGAATTATGTTGCACGAAGCACAATTTCACATCATTCTAGGTCCATTTGTGTGAAAACAAGGTCCAATCAGGCTGAAACGTTACAGAAAGGTAGAATCTATTGAGTTGTAAGTGATCTGAACGTTTCATGATGATAGCACTTTCCTAAGGGGGTCAAACCATGTCCCAAAGGTCACCGGATCTGGTGTCAATTTAAAGAAGTAGTCCAGTTACACATTTGTGGGCTTATAACTTGGCTTCTGAATGTCCTAGAGAGATCAGGTTTGTTTTAGTATACTCCAATCAACAGCCCCTACAACCACAAAAAGGAATGGAGTCATTAGCACTTATGCTTTGTAAATGGCACCCAGAATTATGTTGAACGAAGCACAATTTCACATCATTCTGGGTTCATTTGTGTGAAAACAAGGTCCAATCAGGCTGAAACGTTACAGGAAGGTAGAATCTATTGAGTTGTAAGTGATCTGAACGTTTCATGATGATAGCACTTTCCTAAGGGGGTCAAACCATGTCCCAAAGGTCACCGGATCTGGTGTCAATTTAAAGAAGTAGTCCAGTTACACCTTTGTGGGCTTATAACTTGGCTTCTGAATGTCCTATAGAGATCAGGTTTGTTTTAATGTACTCCAATCAACAGCCCCTAAAACCACAAAAAGGAATGGAGTCATTAGCACTTATGGTTTGTAAATTGCACCCAGAATTATGTTGCACGAAGCACAATTTCACATCATTCTGGGTCCATTTGTGTGAAAACAAGGTCCAATCAGGCTGAAACGTTACAGGAAGGTAGAATCTATTGAGTTGTAAGTGATCTGAACGTTTCAAGATGATAGCATTTTCCTAAGGGGGTCAAACCATGTCCCAAAGGTCACCGGATCTGGTGTCAATTTAAAGAAGTAGTCCAGTTACACATTTGTGGGCTTATAACTTGGCTTCTGAATGTCCTAGAGAGATCAGGTTTGTTTTAGTATACTCCAATCAACAGCCCCTACAACCACAAAAAGGAATGGAGTCATTAGCACTTATGGTTTTTAAATGGCACCCAGAATTATGTTGCACGAAGCCCAATTTCACATCATTCTGGGTTCATTTGTGTGAAAACAAGGTCCAGTCAGGCTGAAACGTTACAGGAAGGTAGAATCTATTGAGTTGTAAGTGATCTGAACGTTTCATGATGATAGCACTTTCCTAAGGGGGTCAAACCATGTCCCAAAGGTCACCGGATCTGGTGTCAATTTAAAGAAGTTGTCCAGTTACACATTTGTGGGCTTATAACTTGGCTTCTGAATGTCCTAGAGCGATCAGGTTTGTTTTAGTGTACTCCAATCAACAGCCCCTACAACCACAAAAAGGAATGGAGACATTAGCACTTATGGTTTTTAAATGGCACCCAGAATTATGTTGCACAAAGCACAATTTCACATCATTCTGGGTTCATTTGTGTGAAAACAAGGTCCAATCAGGCTGAAACGTTACAGGAAGGTAGAATCTATTGAGTTGTGAGTGATCTGAACGTTTCAAGATGATAGCATTTTCCTAAGGGGGTCAAACCATGTCCCAAAGGTCACCGGATCTGGTGTCAATTTAAAGAAGTAGTCCAGTTACACATTTGTGGGCTTATAACTTGGCTTCTGAATGTCCTAGAGAGATCAGGTTTGTTTTAGTATACTCCAATCAACAGCCCCTACAACCTCAAAAAGGAATGGAGTCATTAGCACTTATGGTTTTTAAATGGCACCCAGAATTATGTTGCACGAAGCCCAATTTCACATCATTCTGGGTTCATTTGTGTGAAAACAAGGTCCAGTCAGGCTGAAACGTTACAGGAAGGTAGAATCTATTGAGTTGTAAGTGATCTGAACGTTTCATGATGATAGCACTTTCCTAAGGGGGTCAAACCATGTCCCAAAGGTCACCGGATCTGGTGTCAATTTAAAGAAGTTGTCCAGTTACACATTTGTGGGCTTATAACTTGGCTTCTGAATGTCCTAGAGCGATCAGGTTTGTTTTAGTGTACTCCAATCAACAGCCCCTACAACCACAAAAAGGAATGGAGACATTAGCACTTATGGTTTTTAAATGGCACCCAGAATTATGTTGCACAAAGCACAATTTCACATCATTCTGGGTTCATTTGTGTGAAAACAAGGTCCAATCAGGCTGAAACGTTACAGGAAGGTAGAATCTATTGAGTTGTAAGTGATCTGAACGTTTAATGATGATAGCACTTTCCTAAGGGGGTCAAACCATGTCCCAAAGGTCACCGGATCTGGTGTCACTTTAAAGAAGTAGTCCAGTTACACATTTGTGGGCTTATAACTTGGCTTCTGAATGTCCTAGAGAGGTCAGGTTTGTTTTATTGTACTCCAATCAACAGCCTCTACAACCACAAAAAGGAATGGAGACATTAGCACTTATGGTTTGTAAATGGCACCCAGAATTATGTTGCACGAAGCACAATTTCACATCATTCTGGGTCCATTTGTGTGAAAACAAGGTCCAATCAGGCTGAAACGTTACAGGAAGGTAGAATCTATTGAGTTGTAAGTGATCTGAACGTTTCATGATGATAGCACTTTCCTAAGGGGGTCAAACCATGTCCCAAAGGTCAACGGATCTGGTGTCAATTTAAAGAAGTAGTCCAGTTACACATTTGTGGGCTTATAACTTGGCTTCTGAATGTCCTAGAGAGATCAGGTTTGTTTTAGTATACTCCAATCAACAGCCCCTACAACCACAAAAAGGAATGGAGTCATTAGCACTTATGGTTTTTAAATGGCACCCAGAATTATGTTGCACGAAGCCCAATTTCACATCATTCTGGGTTCATTTGTGTGAAAACAAGGTCCAGTCAGGCTGAAACGTTACAGGAAGGTAGAATCTATTGAGTTGTAAGTGATCTGAACGTTTCATGATGATAGCACTTTCCTAAGGGGGTCAAACCATGTCCCAAAGGTCACCGGATCTGGTGTCAATTTAAAGAAGTTGTCCAGTTACACATTTGTGGGCTTATAACTTGGCTTCTGAATGTCCTAGAGCGATCAGGTTTGTTTTAGTGTACTCCAATCAACAGCCCCTACAACCACAAAAAGGAATGGAGACATTAGCACTTATGGTTTTTAAATGGCACCCAGAATTATGTTGCACGAAGCACAATTTCACATCATTCTGGGTTCATTTGTGTGAAAACAAGGTCCAATCAGGCTGAAACGTTACAGGAAGGTAGAATCTATTGAGTTGTAAGTGATCTGAACGTTTCATGATGATAGCACTTTCCTAAGGGGGTCAAACCATGTCCCAAAGGTCACCGGATCTGGTGTCACTTTAAAGAAGTAGTCCAGTTACACATTTGTGGGCTTATAACTTGGCTTCTGAATGTCCTAGAGAGATCAGGTTTGTTTTAGTATACTCCAATCAACAGCCCCTACAACCACAAAAAGGAATGGAGTCATTAGTACTTATGGTTTTTAAATGGCACCCAGAATTATGTTGCACGAAGCCCAATTTCACATCATTCTGGGTTCATTTGTGTGAAAACAAGGTCCAGTCAGGCTGAAACGTTACAGGAAGGTAGAATCTATTGAGTTGTAAGTGATCTGAACGTTTCATGATGATAGCACTTTCCTAAGGGGATCAAACCATGTCCCAAAGGTCACCGGATCTGGTGTCAATTTAAAGAAGTTGTCCAGTTACACATTTGTGGGCTTATAACTTGGCTTCTGAATGTCCTAGAGCGATCAGGTTTGTTTTAGTGTACTCCAATCAACAGCCCCTACAACCACAAAAAGGAATGGAGACATTAGCACTTATGGTTTTTAAATGGCACCCAGAATTATGTTGCAAGAAGCACAATTTCACATCATTCTGGGTTCATTTGTGTGAAAACAAGGTCCAATCAGGCTGAAACGTTACAGGAAGGTAGAATCTATTGAGTTGTAAGTGATCTGAACGTTTCATGATGATAGCACTTTCCTAAGGGGGTCAAACCATGTCCCAAAGGTCACCGGATCTGGTGTCACTTTAAAGAAGTAGTCCAGTTACACATTTGTGGGCTTATAACTTGGCTTCTGAATGTCCTAGAGAGGTCAGGTTTGTTTTATTGTACTCCAATCAACAGCCTCTACAACCACAAAAAGGAATGGAGACATTAGCACTTATGGTTTGTAAATGGCACCCAGAATTATGTTGCACGAAGCCCAATTTCACATCATTCTTGGTCCATTTGTGTGAAAACAAGGTCCAATCAGGCTGAAACGTTACAGGAAGGTAGAATCTATTGAGTTGTAAGTGATCTGAACGTTTCATGATGATAGCACTTTCCTAAGGGGGTCAAAACATGTCCCAAAGGTCAACGGATCTGGTGTCAATTTAAAGAAGTAGTCCAGTTACACATTTGTGGGCTTATAACTTGGCTTCTGAATGTCCTAGAGAGATCAGGTTTGTTTTAGTATACTCCAATCAACAGCCCCTACAACCACAAAAAGGAATGGAGTCATTAGCACTTATGCTTTGTAAATGGCACCCAGAATTATGTTGCACGAAGCACAATTTCACATCATTCTGGGTCCATTTGTGTGAAAACAAGGTCCAATCAGGCTGAAACGTTACAGGAAGGTAGAATCTATTGAGTTTTAAGTGATCTGAACGTTTCAAGATGATCGCACATTCCTATAGGGGGTAAAACCATGTCCCAAAGGTCACCGGGCCTGGTGTCACTTTAAAGATGTAGTCCAGTTACACCTTTGTGGGCTTATAACTTGGCTTCTGAATGTCCTAGAGAGGTTAGGTTTGTTTTAGTGTAATCCAATCAAAAGCCCCTACAGCCACAAAAAGGAATGGAGTCATTAGCACTTATGGTTTGTAAATGGCACCCAGAATTATGTTGCACGAAGCACAATTTCACATCATTCTGGGTTCATTTGTGTGAAAACAAGGTCCAATCAGGCTGAAACGTTACAGGAAGGTAGAATCTATTGAGTTGTAAGTGATCTGAACGTTTCATGATGATAGCACTTTCCTAAGGGGGTCAAACCATGTCCCAAAGGTCACCGGATCTGGTGTCACTTTAAAGAAGTAGTCCAGTTACACATTTGTGGGCTTATAACTTGGCTTCTGAATGTCCTAGAGAGGTCATGTTTGTTTTAGTGTACTCCAATCAACAGCCCCTACAACCACAAAAAGGAATGGAGACATTAGCACTTATGATTTTTAAATGGCACCCAGAATTATGTTGCACGAAGCACAATTTCACATCATTATGGGTCCATTTGTGTGAAAACAAGGTCCAATCAGGCTGAAACGTTACAGGAAGGTAGAATCTATTGAGTTGTAAGTGATCTGAATGTTTCATGATGATAGCACTTTCCTAAGGGGGTCAAACCATGTCCCAAAGGTCACCGGATCTGGTGTCAATTTAAAGAAGCAGTCCAGTTACACATTTGTGGGCTTATAACTTGGCTTCTGAATGTCCCTGAGAGATCAGGTTTGTTTTAGTATACTCCAATCAACAGCCCCTACAACCACAAAAAGGAATGGAGTCATTAGCACTTATGGTTTTTAAATGGCACCCAGAATTATGTTGCACGAAGCACAATTTCACATCATTCTGGGTCCATTTGTGTGAAAACAAGGTCCAATCAGGCTGAAACGTTACAGGAAGGTAGAATCTATTGAGTTGTAAGTGATCTGAACGTTTCATGATGATAGCACTTTCCTAAGGGGGTCAAACCATGTCCCAAAGGTCACCGGATCTGGTGTCAATTTAAAGAAGTAGTCCAGTTACACATTTGTGGGCTTATAACTTGGCTTCTGAATGTCCTAGAGAGATCAGGTTTGTTTTAGTATACTCCAATCAACAGCCCCTACAACCACAAAAAGGAATGGAGTCATTAGCACTTATGCTTTGTAAATGGCACCCAGAATTATGTTGAACGAAGCACAATTTCACATAATTCTGGGTTCATTTGTGTGAAAACAAGGTCCAATCAGGCTGAAACGTTACATGAAGGTAGAATCTATTGAGTTGTAAGTGATCTGAACGTTTCATGATGATAGCACTTTCCTAAGGGGGTCAAACCATGTCCCAAATGTCAACGGATCTGGTGTCAATTTAAAGAAGTAGTCCAGTTACACATTTGTGGGCTTATAACTTGGCTTCTGAGTGTCCTAGAGAGATCAGGTTTGTTTTAGTATACTCCAATCAACAGCCCCTACAACCACAAAAAGGAATGGAGTCATTAGCACTTATGCTTTGTAAATGGCACCCAGAATTATGTTGCACGAAGCACAATTTCACATCATTCTGGGTCCATTTGTGTGAAAACAAGGTCCAATCAGGCTGAAACGTTACAGGAAGGTAGAATCTATTGAGTTGTAAGTGATCTGAACGTTTCAAGATGATCGCACATTCCTATAGGGGGTAAAACCATGTCCCAAAGGTCACTGGGCCTGGTGTCACTTTAAAGATGTAGTCCAGTTACACCTTTGTGGGCTTATAACTTGGCTTCTGAATGTCCTAGAGAGGTTAGGTTTGTTTTAGTGTACTCCAATCAAAAGCCCCTACAGCCACAAAAAGGAATGGAGTCATTAGCACTTATGGTTTGTAAATGGCACCCAGAATTATGTTGCACGAAGCACAATTTCACATCATTCTGGGTTCATTTGTGTGAAAACAAGGTCCAATCAGGCTGAAACGTTACAGGAAGGTAGAATCTATTGAGTTGTAAGTGATCTGAACGTTTCATGATGATAGCACTTTCCTAAGGGGGTCAAACCATGTCCCAAAGGTCACTGGATCTGGTGTTACTTTAAAGAAGTAGTCCAGTTACACTTTTGTGGGCTTATAACTTGGCTTCTGAATGTCCTAGAGAGGTCAGGTTTGTTTTATTGTACTCCAATCAACAGCCCCTACAACCACAAAAAGGAATGGAGACATTAGCACTTATGATTTTTAAATGGCACCCAGAATTATGTTGCACGAAGCACAATTTCACATCATTCTGGGTTCATTTGTGTGAAAACAAGGTCCAATCAGGCTGAAACGTTACAGGAAGGTAGAATCTATTGAGTTGTAAGTGATCTGAACGTTTCATGATGATAGCACTTTACTAAGGGGGTCAAACCATGTCCCAAAGGTCACCGGATCTGGTGTCAATTTAAAGAAGTAGTCCAGTTACACATTTGTGGGCTTATAACTTGGCTTCTGAATGTCCTATAGAGATCAGGTTTGTTTTAATGTACTCCAATCAACAGCCCCTACAACCACAAAAAGTAATGGAGTCATTAGCACTTATGGTTTGTAAATGGCACCCAGAATTATGTTGCACGAAGCACAATTTCACATCATTCTGGGTCCATTTTTGTGAAAACAAGGTCCAATCAGGCTGAAACGCTACAAGAAGGTAGAATCTATTGAGTTGTAAGTGATCTGAACGTTTCATGATGATAGCACTTTCCTAAGGGGGTCAAACCATGTCCCAAAGGTCACCGGATCTGGTGTCAATTTAAAGTAGACCAGTTACACATTTGTGGGCTTATAACTTGGCTTCTGAATGTCCTAGAGAGATCAGGTTTGTTTTAGTGTACTCCAATCAACAGCCCCTAAAACCACAAAAAGGAATGGAGTCATTAGCACTTATGGTTTTTAAATGGCACCCAGAATTATGTTGCACGAAGCCCAATTTCACATCATTCTGGGTTCATTTGTGTGAAAACAAGGTCCAGTCAGGCTGAAACGTTACAGGAAGGTAGAATCTATTGAGTTGTAAGTGATCTGAACATTTCATGATGATAGCACTTTCCTAAGGGGGTCAAACCATGTCCCAAAGGTCACCGGATCTGGTGTCAATTTAAAGAAGTTGTCCAGTTACACATTTGTGGGCTTATAACTTGGCTTCTGAATGCCCTAGAGAGGTCAGATTTGTTTTAGTGTACTCCAATCAACAGCCCCTACAACGAAAAAAAGGAATGGAGACATTAGCACTTATGGTTTTTAAATGGCACCCAGAATTATGTTGCACGAAGCACAATTTCACATCATTCTGGGTTCATTTGTGTGAAAACAAGGTCCAATCAGGCTGAAACGTTACAGGAAGGTAGAATCTATTGAGTTGTAAGTGATCTGAACGTTTCATGATGATAGCACTTTCCTAAGGGGGTCAAACCATGTCCCAAAGGTCCTCGGATCTGGTGTCACTTTAAAGAAGTAGTCCAGTTGCACATTTGTGGGCTTACAACTTGGCTTCTGAATGTCCTAGAGAGGTCAGGTTTTTGTTTATTGTACTCCAATCAACAGCCCCTACAACCACAAAAAGGAATGGAGACATTAGCACTTATGGTTTGTAAATGGCACCCAGAATTATGTTGCACGAAGCACAATTTCACATCATTCTGGGTCCATTTGTGTGAAAACAAGGTCCAATCAGGCTGAAACACTACAAGAAGGTAGAATCTATTGAGTTGTAAGTGATCTGAACGTTTCAAGATGATCGCACATTCCTATAGGGGGTAAAACCATGTCCCAAAGTTCACCGGGCCTGGTGTCACTTTAAAGATGTAGTCCAGTTACACCTTTGTGGGCTTATAACTTGGCTTCTGAATGTCCTAGAGAGGTTAGGTTTGTTTTAGTGTACTCCAATCAAAAGCCCCTACAACCACAAAAAGGAATGGAGTCATTAGCACTTATGGTTTGTAAATGGCACCCAGAATTATGTTGCACGAAGCACAATTTCACATCATTCTGGGTTCATTTGTGTGAAAACAAGGTCCAATCAGGCTGAAATGTTACAGGAAGGTAGAATCTATTGAGTTGTAAGTGATCTGAACGTTTCATGATGATAGCACTTTCCTAAGGGGGTCAATCCATGTCCCAAAGGTCACCGGATCTGGTGTCACTTTAAAGAAGTAGTCCAGTTACACATTTGTGGGCTTATAACTTGGCTTCTGAATGTCCTAGAGAGGTCAGGTTTGTTTTAGTGTACTCCAATCAACAGCCCCTACAACCACAAAAAGGAATGGAGACATTAGCACTTATGGTTTTTAAATGGCACCCAGAATTATGTTGCACGAAGCACAATTTCACATCATTCTGGGTTCATTTGTGTGAAAACAAGGTCCAATCAGGCTGAAACGTTACAGGAAGGTAGAATCTATTGAGTTGTAAGTGATCTGAACGTTTCATGATGATAGCACTTTCCTAAGGGGGTCAAACCATGTCCCAAATGTCACCGGATCTGGTGTCAATTTAAAGAAGTAGTCCAGTTACACCTTTGTGGGCTTATAATTTGGCTTCTGAATGTCCTAGAGAGATCAGGTTTGTTTTACGGTACTCCAAGCAACAGCCTCTACAACCACAAAAAGGAATGGAGACATTAGCACTTATGGTTTGTAAATGGCACCCAGAATTATGTTGCACGAAGCACAATTTCACATCATTCTGGGTCCATTTGTGTGAAAACAAGGTCCAATCAGGCTGAAACGTTACAGGAAGGTAGAATCTATTGAGTTGTAAGTGATCTGAACGTTTCATGATGATAGCACTTTCCTAAGGGGGTCAAACCATGTCCCAAAGGTCAACGGATCTGGTGTCAATTTAAAGAAGTAGTCCAGTTACACATTTGTGGGCTTATAACTTGGCTTCTGAATGTCCTAGAGAGATCAGGTTTGTTTTAGTATACTCCAATCAACAGCCCCTACAACCACAAAAAGGAATGGAGTCATTAGCACTTATGGTTTTTAAATGGCACCCAGAATTATGTTGCACGAAGCCCAATTTCACATCATTCTGGGTTCATTTGTGTGAAAACAAGGTCCAGTCAGGCTGAAACGTTACAGGAAGGTAGAATCTATTGAGTTGTAAGTGATCTGAACGTTTCATGATGATAGCACTTTCCTAAGGGGGTCAAACCATGTCCCAAAGGTCACCGGATCTGGTGTCAATTTAAAGAAGTTGTCCAGTTACACATTTGTGGGCTTATAACTTGGCTTCTGAATGTCCTAGAGCGATCAGGTTTGTTTTAGTGTACTCCAATCAACAGCCCCTACAACCACAAAAAGGAATGGAGACATTAGCACTTATGGTTTTTAAATGGCACCCAGAATTATGTTGCACGAAGCACAATTTCACATCATTCTGGGTTCATTTGTGTGAAAACAAGGTCCAATCAGGCTGAAACGTTACAGGAAGGTAGAATCTATTGAGTTGTAAGTGATCTGAACGTTTCATGATGATAGCACTTTCCTAAGGGGGTCAAACCATGTCCCAAAGGTCACCGGATCTGGTGTCACTTTAAAGAAGTAGTCCAGTTACACATTTGTGGGCTTATAACTTGGCTTCTGAATGTCCTAGAGAGATCAGGTTTGTTTTAGTATACTCCAATCAACAGCCCCTACAACCACAAAAAGGAATGGAGTCATTAGTACTTATGGTTTTTAAATGGCACCCAGAATTATGTTGCACGAAGCCCAATTTCACATCATTCTGGGTTCATTTGTGTGAAAACAAGGTCCAGTCAGGCTGAAACGTTACAGGAAGGTAGAATCTATTGAGTTGTAAGTGATCTGAACGTTTCATGATGATAGCACTTTCCTAAGGGGGTCAAACCATGTCCCAAAGGTCACCGGATCTGGTGTCAATTTAAAGAAGTTGTCCAGTTACACATTTGTGGGCTTATAACTTGGCTTCTGAATGTCCTAGAGCGATCAGGTTTGTTTTAGTGTACTCCAATCAACAGCCCCTACAACCACAAAAAGGAATGGAGACATTAGCACTTATGGTTTTTAAATGGCACCCAGAATTATGTTGCAAGAAGCACAATTTCACATCATTCTGGGTTCATTTGTGTGAAAACAAGGTCCAATCAGGCTGAAACGTTACAGGAAGGTAGAATCTATTGAGTTGTAAGTGATCTGAACGTTTCATGATGATAGCACTTTCCTAAGGGGGTCAAACCATGTCCCAAAGGTCACCGGATCTGGTGTCACTTTAAAGAAGTAGTCCAGTTACACATTTGTGGGCTTATAACTTGGCTTCTGAATGTCCTAGAGAGGTCAGGTTTGTTTTATTGTACTCCAATCAACAGCCTCTACAACCACAAAAAGGAATGGAGACATTAGCACTTATGGTTTGTAAATGGCACCCAGAATTATGTTGCACGAAGCCCAATTTCACATCATTCTTGGTCCATTTGTGTGAAAACAAGGTCCAATCAGGCTGAAACGTTACAGGAAGGTAGAATCTATTGAGTTGTAAGTGATCTGAACGTTTCATGATGATAGCACTTTCCTAAGGGGGTCAAAACATGTCCCAAAGGTCAACGGATCTGGTGTCAATTTAAAGAAGTAGTCCAGTTACACATTTGTGGGCTTATAACTTGGCTTCTGAATGTCCTAGAGAGATCAGGTTTGTTTTAGTATACTCCAATCAACAGCCCCTACAACCACAAAAAGGAATGGAGTCATTAGCACTTATGCTTTGTAAATGGCACCCAGAATTATGTTGCACGAAGCACAATTTCACATCATTCTGGGTCCATTTGTGTGAAAACAAGGTCCAATCAGGCTGAAACGTTACAGGAAGGTAGAATCTATTGAGTTTTAAGTGATCTGAACGTTTCAAGATGATCGCACATTCCTATAGGGGGTAAAACCATGTCCCAAAGGTCACCGGGCCTGGTGTCACTTTAAAGATGTAGTCCAGTTACACCTTTGTGGGCTTATAACTTGGCTTCTGAATGTCCTAGAGAGGTTAGGTTTGTTTTAGTGTAATCCAATCAAAAGCCCCTACAGCCACAAAAAGGAATGGAGTCATTAGCACTTATGGTTTGTAAATGGCACCCAGAATTATGTTGCACGAAGCACAATTTCACATCATTCTGGGTTCATTTGTGTGAAAACAAGGTCCAATCAGGCTGAAACGTTACAGGAAGGTAGAATCTATTGAGTTGTAAGTGATCTGAACGTTTCATGATGATAGCACTTTCCTAAGGGGGTCAAACCATGTCCCAAAGGTCACCGGATCTGGTGTCACTTTAAAGAAGTAGTCCAGTTACACATTTGTGGGCTTATAACTTGGCTTCTGAATGTCCTAGAGAGGTCATGTTTGTTTTAGTGTACTCCAATCAACAGCCCCTACAACCACAAAAAGGAATGGAGACATTAGCACTTATGATTTTTAAATGGCACCCAGAATTATGTTGCACGAAGCACAATTTCACATCATTATGGGTCCATTTGTGTGAAAACAAGGTCCAATCAGGCTGAAACGTTACAGGAAGGTAGAATCTATTGAGTTGTAAGTGATCTGAATGTTTCATGATGATAGCACTTTCCTAAGGGGGTCAAACCATGTCCCAAAGGTCACCGGATCTGGTGTCAATTTAAAGAAGCAGTCCAGTTACACATTTGTGGGCTTATAACTTGGCTTCTGAATGTCCCTGAGAGATCAGGTTTGTTTTAGTATACTCCAATCAACAGCCCCTACAACCACAAAAAGGAATGGAGTCATTAGCACTTATGGTTTTTAAATGGCACCCAGAATTATGTTGCACGAAGCACAATTTCACATCATTCTGGGTCCATTTGTGTGAAAACAAGGTCCAATCAGGCTGAAACGTTACAGGAAGGTAGAATCTATTGAGTTGTAAGTGATCTGAACGTTTCATGATGATAGCACTTTCCTAAGGGGGTCAAACCATGTCCCAAAGGTCACCGGATCTGGTGTCAATTTAAAGAAGTAGTCCAGTTACACATTTGTGGGCTTATAACTTGGCTTCTGAATGTCCTAGAGAGATCAGGTTTGTTTTAGTATACTCCAATCAACAGCCCCTACAACCACAAAAAGGAATGGAGTCATTAGCACTTATGCTTTGTAAATGGCACCCAGAATTATGTTGAACGAAGCACAATTTCACATAATTCTGGGTTCATTTGTGTGAAAACAAGGTCCAATCAGGCTGAAACGTTACATGAAGGTAGAATCTATTGAGTTGTAAGTGATCTGAACGTTTCATGATGATAGCACTTTCCTAAGGGGGTCAAACCATGTCCCAAATGTCAACGGATCTGGTGTCAATTTAAAGAAGTAGTCCAGTTACACATTTGTGGGCTTATAACTTGGCTTCTGAGTGTCCTAGAGAGATCAGGTTTGTTTTAGTATACTCCAATCAACAGCCCCTACAACCACAAAAAGGAATGGAGTCATTAGCACTTATGCTTTGTAAATGGCACCCAGAATTATGTTGCACGAAGCACAATTTCACATCATTCTGGGTCCATTTGTGTGAAAACAAGGTCCAATCAGGCTGAAACGTTACAGGAAGGTAGAATCTATTGAGTTGTAAGTGATCTGAACGTTTCAAGATGATCGCACATTCCTATAGGGGGTAAAACCATGTCCCAAAGGTCACTGGGCCTGGTGTCACTTTAAAGATGTAGTCCAGTTACACCTTTGTGGGCTTATAACTTGGCTTCTGAATGTCCTAGAGAGGTTAGGTTTGTTTTAGTGTACTCCAATCAAAAGCCCCTACAGCCACAAAAAGGAATGGAGTCATTAGCACTTATGGTTTGTAAATGGCACCCAGAATTATGTTGCACGAAGCACAATTTCACATCATTCTGGGTTCATTTGTGTGAAAACAAGGTCCAATCAGGCTGAAACGTTACAGGAAGGTAGAATCTATTGAGTTGTAAGTGATCTGAACGTTTCATGATGATAGCACTTTCCTAAGGGGGTCAAACCATGTCCCAAAGGTCACTGGATCTGGTGTTACTTTAAAGAAGTAGTCCAGTTACACTTTTGTGGGCTTATAACTTGGCTTCTGAATGTCCTAGAGAGGTCAGGTTTGTTTTATTGTACTCCAATCAACAGCCCCTACAACCACAAAAAGGAATGGAGACATTAGCACTTATGATTTTTAAATGGCACCCAGAATTATGTTGCACGAAGCACAATTTCACATCATTCTGGGTTCATTTGTGTGAAAACAAGGTCCAATCAGGCTGAAACGTTACAGGAAGGTAGAATCTATTGAGTTGTAAGTGATCTGAACGTTTCATGATGATAGCACTTTACTAAGGGGGTCAAACCATGTCCCAAAGGTCACCGGATCTGGTGTCAATTTAAAGAAGTAGTCCAGTTACACATTTGTGGGCTTATAACTTGGCTTCTGAATGTCCTATAGAGATCAGGTTTGTTTTAATGTACTCCAATCAACAGCCCCTACAACCACAAAAAGTAATGGAGTCATTAGCACTTATGGTTTGTAAATGGCACCCAGAATTATGTTGCACGAAGCACAATTTCACATCATTCTGGGTCCATTTTTGTGAAAACAAGGTCCAATCAGGCTGAAACGCTACAAGAAGGTAGAATCTATTGAGTTGTAAGTGATCTGAACGTTTCATGATGATAGCACTTTCCTAAGGGGGTCAAACCATGTCCCAAAGGTCACCGGATCTGGTGTCAATTTAAAGTAGACCAGTTACACATTTGTGGGCTTATAACTTGGCTTCTGAATGTCCTAGAGAGATCAGGTTTGTTTTAGTGTACTCCAATCAACAGCCCCTAAAACCACAAAAAGGAATGGAGTCATTAGCACTTATGGTTTTTAAATGGCACCCAGAATTATGTTGCACGAAGCCCAATTTCACATCATTCTGGGTTCATTTGTGTGAAAACAAGGTCCAGTCAGGCTGAAACGTTACAGGAAGGTAGAATCTATTGAGTTGTAAGTGATCTGAACATTTCATGATGATAGCACTTTCCTAAGGGGGTCAAACCATGTCCCAAAGGTCACCGGATCTGGTGTCAATTTAAAGAAGTTGTCCAGTTACACATTTGTGGGCTTATAACTTGGCTTCTGAATGCCCTAGAGAGGTCAGATTTGTTTTAGTGTACTCCAATCAACAGCCCCTACAACGAAAAAAAGGAATGGAGACATTAGCACTTATGGTTTTTAAATGGCACCCAGAATTATGTTGCACGAAGCACAATTTCACATCATTCTGGGTTCATTTGTGTGAAAACAAGGTCCAATCAGGCTGAAACGTTACAGGAAGGTAGAATCTATTGAGTTGTAAGTGATCTGAACGTTTCATGATGATAGCACTTTCCTAAGGGGGTCAAACCATGTCCCAAAGGTCCTCGGATCTGGTGTCACTTTAAAGAAGTAGTCCAGTTGCACATTTGTGGGCTTACAACTTGGCTTCTGAATGTCCTAGAGAGGTCAGGTTTTTGTTTATTGTACTCCAATCAACAGCCCCTACAACCACAAAAAGGAATGGAGACATTAGCACTTATGGTTTGTAAATGGCACCCAGAATTATGTTGCACGAAGCACAATTTCACATCATTCTGGGTCCATTTGTGTGAAAACAAGGTCCAATCAGGCTGAAACACTACAAGAAGGTAGAATCTATTGAGTTGTAAGTGATCTGAACGTTTCAAGATGATCGCACATTCCTATAGGGGGTAAAACCATGTCCCAAAGTTCACCGGGCCTGGTGTCACTTTAAAGATGTAGTCCAGTTACACCTTTGTGGGCTTATAACTTGGCTTCTGAATGTCCTAGAGAGGTTAGGTTTGTTTTAGTGTACTCCAATCAAAAGCCCCTACAACCACAAAAAGGAATGGAGTCATTAGCACTTATGGTTTGTAAATGGCACCCAGAATTATGTTGCACGAAGCACAATTTCACATCATTCTGGGTTCATTTGTGTGAAAACAAGGTCCAATCAGGCTGAAATGTTACAGGAAGGTAGAATCTATTGAGTTGTAAGTGATCTGAACGTTTCATGATGATAGCACTTTCCTAAGGGGGTCAATCCATGTCCCAAAGGTCACCGGATCTGGTGTCACTTTAAAGAAGTAGTCCAGTTACACATTTGTGGGCTTATAACTTGGCTTCTGAATGTCCTAGAGAGGTCAGGTTTGTTTTAGTGTACTCCAATCAACAGCCCCTACAACCACAAAAAGGAATGGAGACATTAGCACTTATGGTTTTTAAATGGCACCCAGAATTATGTTGCACGAAGCACAATTTCACATCATTCTGGGTTCATTTGTGTGAAAACAAGGTCCAATCAGGCTGAAACGTTACAGGAAGGTAGAATCTATTGAGTTGTAAGTGATCTGAACGTTTCATGATGATAGCACTTTCCTAAGGGGGTCAAACCATGTCCCAAATGTCACCGGATCTGGTGTCAATTTAAAGAAGTAGTCCAGTTACACCTTTGTGGGCTTATAATTTGGCTTCTGAATGTCCTAGAGAGATCAGGTTTGTTTTACGGTACTCCAAGCAACAGCCTCTACAACCACAAAAAGGAATGGAGTCATTAGCACTTATGGTTTTTAAATGGCACCCAGAATTATGTTGCACGAAGCACAATTTCACATCATTCTGGGTTCATTTGTGTGAAAACAAGGTCCAATCAGGCTGAAACGTTACAGGAAGGTAGAATCTATTGAGTTGTAAGTGATCTGAACGTTTCATGATGATTGCACTTTCCTAAGGGGGTAAAACCATGTCCCAAAGGTCACCGGATCTGGTGTCAATTTAAAGAAGTAGTCCAGTTACACATTTGTGGGCTTATAACTTGGCTTCTGAATGTCCTAGAGAGGTTAGGTTTGTTTTAGTGTACTCCAATCAACAGCCCCTACAACCACAGAAAGGAATGGAGTCATTAGCACTTATGGTTTGTAAATGGCACCCAGAATTATGTTGCACGAAGCACAATTTCACATCATTCCGGGTTCATTTGTGTGAAAACAAGGTCCAATCAGGCTGAAACGTTACAGGAAGGTAGAATCTATTGAGTTGTAAGTGATCTGAACGTTTCATGATGATCGCACATTCCTAAGGGGGTCAAACCATGTCCCAAAGGTCACCGGATCTGGTGTCAATTTAAAGAAGTAGTCCAGTTACACATTTGTGGGCTTATAACTTGGCTTCTGAATGTCCTAGAGAGATCAGGTTTGTTTTAGTATACTCCAATCAACAGCCCCTACAACCACAAAAAGGAATGGAGTCATTAGCACTTATGCTTTGTAAATGGCACCCAGAATTATGTTGAACGAAGCACAATTTCACATAATTCTGGGTTCATTTGTGTGAAAACAAGGTCCAGTCAGGCTGAAACGTTAGAGGAAGGTAGAATCTATTGAGTTGTAAGTGATCTGAACGTTTCATGATGATAGCACTTTCCTAAGGGGGTCAAACCATGTCCCAAAGGTCACCGGATCTGGTGTCAATTTAAAGAAGTTGTCCAGTTACACATTTGTGGGCTTATAACTTGGCTTCGGAATGTCCTAGAGAGATCAGGTTTGTTTTAGTGTACTCCAATCAACAGCCCCTACAACCACAAAAAGGAATGGAGACATTAGCACTTATGGTTTTTAAATGGCACCCAGAATTATGTTGCACGAAGCACAATTTCACATCATTCTGGGTTCATTTGTGTGAAAACAAGGTCCAATCAGGCTGAAACGTTACAGGAAGGTAGAATCTATTGAGTTGTAAGTGATCTGAACGTTTCATGATGATAGCACTTTCCTAAGGGGGTCAAACCATGTCCCAAAGGTCACCGGATCTGGTGTCACTTTAAAGAAGTAGTCCAGTTGCACATTTGTGGGCTTACAACTTGGCTTCTGAATGTCCTAGAGAGGTCAGGTTTTTTTTTTATTGTACTCCAATCAACAGCCCCTACAACCACAAAAAGGAATGGAGACATTAGCACTTATGGTTTGTAAATGGCACCCAGAATTATGTTGCACGAAGCACAATTTCACATCATTCTGGGTCCATTTGTGTGAAAACAAGGTCCAATCAGGCTGAAACGCTACAAGAAGGTAGAATCTATTGAGTTGTAAGTGATCTGAACGTTTCAAGATGATCGCACATTCCTATAGGGGGTAAAACCATGTCCCAAAGTTCACCGGGCCTGGTGTCACTTTAAAGATGTAGTCCAGTTACACCTTTGTGGGCTTATAACTTGGCTTCTGAATGTCCTAGAGAGGTTAGGTTTGTTTTAGTGTACTCCAATCAAAAGCCCCTACAACCACAAAAAGGAATGGAGTCATTAGCACTTATGGTTTGTAAATGGCACCCAGAATTATGTTGCACGAAGCACAATTTCACATCATTCTGGGTTCATTTGTGTGAAAACAAGGTCCAATCAGGCTGAAATGTTACAGGAAGGTAGAATCTATTGAGTTGTAAGTGATCTGAACGTTTCATGATGATAGCACTTTCCTAAGGGGGTCAATCCATGTCCCAAAGGTCACCGGATCTGGTGTCAATTTAAAGAAGTAGTCCAGTTACACATTTGTGGGCTTATAACTTGGCTTCTGAATGTCCTAGAGAGGTCAGGTTTGTTTTAGTGTACTCCAATCAACAGCCCCTACAACCACAAAAAGGAATGGAGACATTAGCACTTATGGTTTTTAAATGGCACCCAGAATTATGTTGCACGAAGCACAATTTCACATCATTCTGGGTTCATTTGTGTGAAAACAAGGTCCAATCAGGCTGAAACGTTACAGGAAGGTAGAATCTATTGAGTTGTAAGTGATCTGAACGTTTCATGATGATAGCACTTTCCTAAGGGGGTCAAACCATGTCCCAAATGTCACCGGATCTGGTGTCAATTTAAAGAAGTAGTCCAGTTACACCTTTGTGGGCTTATAATTTGGCTTCTGAATGTCCTAGAGAGATCAGGTTTGTTTTACGGTACTCCAATCAACAGCCTCTACAACCACAAAAAGGAATGGAGTCATTAGCACTTATGGTTTTTAAATGGCACCCAGAATTATGTTGCACGAAGCACAATTTCACATCATTCTGGGTTCATTTGTGTGAAAACAAGGTCCAATCAGGCTGAAACGTTACAGGAAGGTAGAATCTATTGAGTTGTAAGTGATCTGAACGTTTCATGATGATTGCACTTTCCTAAGGGGGTAAAACCATGTCCCAAAGGTCACCGGATCTGGTGTCAATTTAAAGAAGTAGTCCAGTTACACATTTGTGGGCTTATAACTTGGCTTCTGAATGTCCTAGAGAGGTTAGGTTTGTTTTAGTGTACTCCAATCAACAGCCCCTACAACCACAAAAAGGAATGGAGTCATTACCACTTATGGTTTGTAAATGGCACCCAGAATTATGTTGCACGAAGCACAATTTCACATCATTCCGGGTTCATTTGTGTGAAAACAAGGTCCAATCAGGCTGAAACGTTACAGGAAGGTAGAATCTATTGAGTTGTAAGTGATCTGAACGTTTCATGATGATAGCACTTTCCTAAGGGGGTCAAACCATGTCCCAAAGGTCACCGGATCTGGTGTCACTTTAAAGAAGTAGTCCAGTTACACATTTGTGGGCTTATAGCTTGGCTTCTGAATGTCCTAGAGAGGTCAGGTTTGTTTTAGTGTACTCCAATCAACAGTCCCTACAACCACAAAAAGGAATGGAGTCATTAGCACTTATGGTTTGTAAATGGCACCCAGATTTATGTTGCACAAAGCACAATTTCACATCATTCTGGGTCCATTTGTGTGAAAACAAGGTCCAATCAGGCTGAAACGTTACAAGAAGGTAGAATCTATTGAGTTGTAAGTGATCTGAACGTTTCATGATGATCGCACATTCCTATAGGGGGTCAAACCATGTCCCAAAGGTCACCGGGCCTGGTGTCACTTTAAAGAAGTAGTCCAGTTACACCTTTGTGGGCTTATAACTTGGCTTCTGAATGTCCTAGAGAGGTCAGGTGTGTTTAAGTGTACTCCAATAAACAGCCCCTACAACCTCAAAAAGGAATGGAGTCATTAGCACCTATGGTTTGTAAATGGCACCCTGAATTATGTTGCACGAAGCACAATTTCACATCATTCTGTGTCCATTTGTATGAAAACAAGGTCCAATCAGGCTGAAACGTTACAGGAAGGTAGAATCTATTGAGTTGTAAGTGATCTGAACGTTTCATGATGATAGCATTTTCCTAAGGGGGTCAAACCATGTCCCAAAGGTCACCGGATCTGGTGTCAATTTAAAGAAGTAGTCCAGTTACACCTTTGTGGGCTTATAACTTGGCTTCTGAATGTCCTAGAGAGGTCAGGTTTGTTTAAGTGTACTCCAATAAACAGCCCCTACAACCACAAAAAGGAATGGAGTCATTAGCACTTATGGTTTGTAAATGGCACCCTGAATTATGTTGCACGAAGCACAATTTCACATCATTCTGGGTCCATTTGTATGAAAACAAGGTCCAATCAGGCTGAAACGTTACAGGAAGGTAGAATCTATTGAGTTGTAAGTGATCTGAACGTTTCATGATGATAGCATTTTCCTAAGGGGGTCAAACCATGTCCCAAAGGTCACCGGATCTGGTGTCAATTTAAAGAAGTAGTCCAGTTACACATTTGTGGGCTTATAACTTGGCTTCTGAATGTCCTAGAGAGATCAGGTTTGTTTTAGTATACTCCAATCAACAGCCCCTACAACCACAAAAAGGAATGGAGTCATTAGCACTTATGGTTTTTAAATGGCACCCAGAATTATGATGCACGAAGCACAATTTCACATCATTCTGGGTTCATTTGTGTGAAAACAAGGTCCAATCAGGCTGAAACGTTACAGGAAGGTAGAATCTATTGAGTTGTAAGTGATCTGAACGTTTCACGATGATAGCACTTTCCTAAGGGGGTCAAACCATGTCCCAAAGTTCACCGGATCTGGTGTCAATTTAAAGAAATAGTCCAGTTACAGATTTGTGGGCTTATAACTTGGCTTCTGAAAGTCCTAGAGAGATCAGGTTTGTTTTAGTGTACTCCAATCAACAGCCCCTACAACCACAAAAAGGAATGGAGTCATTAGCACTTATGGTTTGTAAATGGCACCCAGAATTATGTTGCACGAAGCACAATTTCACATCATTCTGGGTTCATTTGTGTGAAAACAAGGTCCAATCAGGCTGAAACGTTACAAGAAGGTAGAATCTATTGAGTTGTAAGTGATCTGAACGTTTCATGATGATCGAACAATCCTATAGGGGGTCAAACCATGTCCCAAAGGTCACCGGGCCTGGTGTCACTTTAAAGAAGTAGTCCAGTTACACCTTTGTGGGCTTATAACTTGGCTTCTGAATGTCCTAGAGCGATCAGGTTTGTTTTAGTGTACTCCAATCAACAGCCCCTACAACCACAAAAAGGAATGGAGACATTAGCACTTATGGTTTTTAAATGGCACCCAGAATTATGTTGCACGAAGCACAATTTCACATCATTCTGGGTTCATTTGTGTGAAAACAAGGTCCAATCAGGCTGAAACGTTACAGGAAGGTAGAATCTATTTCCTAAGGGGGTCAAACCATGTCCCAAAGGTCACCGGATCTGGTGTCACTTTAAAGAAGTAGTCCAGTTACACATTTGTGGGCTTATAACTTGGCTTCTGAATGTCCTAGAGAGATCAGGTTTGTTTTAGTATACTCCAATCAACAGCCCCTACAACCACAAAAAGGAATGGAGTCATTAGCACTTATGGTTTTTAAATGGCACCCAGAATTATGTTGCACGAAGCCCAATTTCACATCATTCTGGGTTCATTTGTGTGAAAACAAGGTCCAGTCAGGCTGAAACGTTACAGGAAGGTAGAATCTATTGAGTTGTAAGTGATCTGAACGTTTCATGATGATAGCACTTTCCTAAGGGGGTCAAACCATGTCCCAAAGGTCACCGGATCTGGTGTCAATTTAAAGAAGTTGTCCAGTTAGACATTTGTGGGCTTATAACTTGGCTTCTGAATGTCCTAGAGCGATCAGGTTTGTTTTAGTGTACTCCAATCAACAGCCCCTACAACCACAAAAAGGAATGGAGACATTAGCACTTATGGTTTTTAAATGGCACCCAGAATTATGTTGCACGAAGCACAATTTCACATCATTCTGGGTTCATTTGTGTGAAAACAAGGTCCAGTCAGGCTGAAACGTTACAGGAAGGTAGAATCTATTGAGTTGTAAGTGATCTGAACGTTTCATGATGATAGCACTTTCCTAAGGGGGTCAAACCATGTCCCAAAGGTCACCAGATCTGGTGTCAATTTAAAGAAGTAGTCCAGTTACACATTTGTGGGCTTATAACTTGGCTTCTGAATGTCCTAGAGAGATCAGGTTTGTTTTAATGTACTCCAATCAACAGCCCCTACAACCACAAAAAGGAATGGAGTCATAAGCACTTATGGTTTGTAAATGGCACCCAGAATTATGTTGCACAAAGCACAATTTCACATCATTCTGGGTTCATTTGTGTGAAAACAAGGTCCAATCAGGCTGAAACGTTACAGGAAGGTATAATCTATTGAGTTGTAAGTGATCTGAACGTTTCATGATGATAGCACTTTCCTAAGGGGGTCAAACCATGTCCCAAAGGTCACCGGATCTGGTGTCAATTTAAAGAAGTAGTCCAGTTACACATTTGTGGGCTTATAACTTGGCTTCTGAATGTCCTAGAGAGATCAGGTTTGTTTTAGTGTACTCCAATCAACAGCCCCTACAACCACAAAAAGGAATGGAGTCATAAGCACTTATGGTTTGTAAATGGCACCCAGAATTATGTTGCACGAAGCACAATTTCACATCATTCTGGGTTCATTTGTGTGAAAACAAGGTCCAATCAGGCTGAAACGTTACAGGAAGGTAGAATCTATTGAGTTGTAAGTGATCTGAACGTTTCATGATGATAGCACTTTCCAAAGGGGGTCAAACCATGTCCCAAAGGTCACCGGATCTGGTGTCAATTTAAAGAAGTAGTCCAGTTACACATTTGTGGGCTTATAACTTGGCTTCTGAATGTCCTAGAAAGATCAGGTTTGTTTTAGTGTACTCCAATCAACAGCCCCTACAACCACAAAAAGGAATGGAGACATTAGCACTTATGGTTTTTAAATGGCACCCAGAATTATGTTGCACGAAGCACAATTTCACATCATTCTGGGTTCATTTGTGTGAAAACAAGGTCCAATCAGGCTGAAACGTTACAGGAAGGTAGAATCTATTGAGTTGTAAGTGATCTGAACGTTTCATGATGATAGCACTTTCCTAAGGGGGTCAAACCATGTCCCAAAGGTCACCGGATCTGGTGTCACTTTAAAGAAGTAGTCCTGTTACACATTTGTGGGCTTATAACTTGGCTTCTGAATGTCCTAGAGAGGTCAGGTTTGTTTTATTGTACTCCAATCAACAGCCCCTACAGCCACAAAAAGGAATGGAGACATTAGCACTTATGGTTTGTAAACGGCACCCAGAATTATGTTGCACGAAGCACAATTTCACATCATTCTGGGTCCATTTGTGTGAAAACAAGGTCCAATCAGGCTGAAACGCTACAAGAAGGTAGATTCTATTGAGTTGTAAGTGATCTGAACGTTTCAAGATGATCGCACATTCCTATAGGGGGTAAAACCATGTCCCAAAGGTCACCGGATCTGGTGTCAATTTAAAGAAGTAGTCCAGTTACACATTTGTGGGCTTATAACTTGGCTTCTGAAAGTCCTAGAGAGGTTAGGTTTGTTTTAGTGTACTCCAATCAAAAGCCCCTACAGCCAAGAAAAGGAATGGAGTCATTAGCACTTATGGTTTGTAAATGGCACCCAGAATTATGTTGCACGAAGCACAATTTCACATCATTCTGGGTTCATTTGTATGAAAACAAGGTCCAATCAGGCTGAAACGTTACAGGAAGGTAGAATCTATTGAGTTGTAAGTGATCTGAACGTTTCATGATGATAGCACTTTCCTAAGGGGGTCAAACCATGTCCCAAAGGTCACCGGATCTGGTGTCACTTTAAAGAAGTAGTCCAGTTACACATTTGTGGGCATATAACTTGGCTTCTGAATGTCCTAGAGAGGTCAGGTTTGTTTTAGTGTACTCCAATCAACAGCCCCTACACCCACAAAAAGGAATGGAGACATTAGGACTTATGATTTTTAAATGGCACCCAGAATTATGTTGCACGAAGCACAATTTCACATCATTCTGGGTCCATTTGTGTGAAAACAAGGTCCAATCAGGCTGAAACGTTACAGGAAGGTAGAATCTATTGAGTTGTAAGTGATCTGAATGTTTCATGATGATAGCACTTTCCTAAGGGGGTCAAACCATGTCCCAAAGGTCACCGGATCTGGTGTCAATTTAAAGAAGTAGTCCAGTTACACATTTGTGGGCTTATAACTTGGCTTCTGAATGTCCCTGAGAGATCAGGTTTGTTTTAGTATACTCCAATCAACAGCCCCTACAACCACAAAAAGGAATGGAGTCATTAGCACTTATGGTTTTTAAATGGCACCCAGAATTATGTTGCACGAAGCACAATTGCACATCATTCTAGGTCCATTTGTGTGAAAACAAGGTCCAATCAGGCTGAAACGTTACAGGAAGGTAGAATCTATTGAGTTGTAAGTGATCTGAACGTTTCACGATAATAGCACTTTCCTAAGGGTGTCAAACCATGTCCCAAAGGTCACCGGATCTGGTGTCAATTTAAAGAAGTAGTACAGTTACACATTTGTGGGCTTATAACTTGGCTTCTGAATGTCCTAGAGAGATCAGGTTTGTTTTAGTATACTCCAATCAACAGCCCCTACAACCACAAAAAGGAATGGAGTCATTAGCACTTATGCTTTGTAAATGGCACCCAGAATTATGTTGAACGAAGCACAATTTCACATCATTCTGGGTTCATTTGTGTGAAAACAAGGTCCAATCAGGCTGAAACGTTACAGGAAGGTAGAATCTATTGAGTTGTAAGTGATCTGAACGTTTCATGATGATAGCACTTTCCTAAGGGGGTCAAACCATGTCCCAAAGGTCACCGGATCTGGTGTCACTTTAAAGAAATTTTCCAGTTACACATTTGTGGGCTTATAACTTGGCTTCTGAATGTCCTAGAGAGGTCAGGTTTGTTTTAATGTACTCCAATCAACAGCCTCTACAACCACAAAAAGGAATGGAGACATTAGCACTTATGGTTTGTAAATGGCACCCAGAATTATGTTGCACGAAGCACAATTTCACATCATTCTGGGTCCATTTGTGTGAAAACAAGGTCCAATCAGGCTGAAACGTTACAAGAAGGGCTTCGTGCAACATAATTCTGGGTGCCATTTAAAAATCATAAGTGCTAATGTCTCCTTTCCTTTTTGTGGTTGTAGGGGCTGTTGATTGGAGTACACTAAAACAAACCTGACCTCTCTAGGACATTCAGAAGCCAAGTTATAAGCCCACAAATGTGTAACTGGACTACTTCTTTAAAGTGACACCAGATCCGGTGACCTTTGGGACATGGTTTGACCCCCTTAGGAAAGTGCTATCATCATGAAACGTTCAGATCACTTACAACTCAATAGATTCTACCTTCCTGTAACGTTTCAGCCTGATTGGACCTTGTTTTCACACAAATGAACCCAGAATGATGTGAAATTGTGCTTCGTGCAACATAATTCTGGGTGCCATTTACAAACCATAAGTGCTAATGACTCCATTCCTTTTTGTGGCTGTAGGGGCTTTTGATTGGAGTACACTAAAACAAACCTAACCTCTCTAGGACATTCAGAAGCCAAGTTATAAGCCCACAAAGGTGTAACTGGACTACATCTTTAAAGTGACACCAGGCCCGGTGACCTTTGGGACATGGTTTTACCCCCTATAGGAATGTGCGATCATCTTGAAACGTTCAGATCACTTACAACTCAATAGATTCTACCTTCCTGTAACGTTTCAGCCTGATTGGACCTTGTTTTCACACAAATGGACCCAGAATGATGTGAAATTGGGCTTCGTGAAACATAATTCTGGGTGCCATTTAAAAACCATAAGTGCTAATGACTCCATTCCTTTTTGTGGTTGTAGGGGCTGTTGATTGGAGTACATTAAAACAAACCTGATCTCTATAGGACATTCAGAAGCCAAGTTCTAAGCCCACAAATGTGTAACTGGACTACTTCTTTAAATTGACACCAGATCCGGTGACCTTTGGGACATGGTTTGACCCCCTTAGGAAAGTGCTATCATCATGAAACGTTCAGATCACTTACAAATCAATAGATTCTACCTTCCTGTAACGTTTCAGCCTGATTGGACCTTGTTTTCACACAAATGAACCCAGAATTATGTGAAATTGTGCTTCGTTCAACATAATTCTGGGTGCCATTTACAAAGCATAAGTGCTAATGACTCCATTCCTTTTTGTGGTTGTAGGGGCTGTTGATTGGAGTATACTAAAACAAACCTGATCTCTCTAGGACATTCAGATGCCAAGTTATAAGCCCACAAATGTGTAACTGTACTACTTCTTTAAATTGACACCAGATCCGGTGACCTTTGGGACATGGTTTGACACCCTTAGGAAAGTGCTATCATTGTGAAACGTTCAGATCACTTACAAATCAATAGATTCTACCTTCCTGTAACGTTTCAGCCTGATTGGACCTTGTTTTCACACAAATGGACCTAGAATGATGTGCAATTGTGCTTCGTGCAACATAATTCTGGGTGCCATTTAAAAACCATAAGTGCTAATGACTCCATTCCTTTTTGTGGTTGTAGGGGCTGTTGATTGGAGTATACTAAAACAAACCTGATCTCTCAGGGACATTCAGAAGCCAAGTTATAAGCCCACAAATGTGTAACTGGACTACTTCTTTAAATTGACACCAGATCCGGTGACCTTTGGGACATGGTTTGACCCCCTTAGGAAAGTGCTATCATCATGAAACATTCAGATCACTTACAACTCAATAGATTCTACCTTCCTGTAACGTTTCAGCCTGATTGGACCTTGTTTTCACACAAATGGACCCAGAATGATGTGAAATTGTGCTTCGTGCAACATAATTCTGGGTGCCATTTAAAAATCATAAGTCCTAATGTCTCCATTCCTTTTTGTGGTTGTAGGGGCTGTTGATTGGAGTACACTAAAACAAACCTGACCTCTCTAGGACATTCAGAAGCCAAGTTATCAGCCCACAAATGTGTAACTGGACTACTTCTTTAAAGTGACACCAGATCCGGTGACCTTTGGGACATGGTTTGACCCCCTTAGGAAAGTGCTATCATCATGAAACGTTCAGATCACTTACAACTCAATAGATTCTACCTTCCTGTAACGTTTCAGCCTGATTGGACCTTGTTTTCACACAAATGAACCCAGAATGATGTGAAATTGTTCTTCGTGCAACATAATTCTGGGTGCCATTTACAAACCATAAGTGCTAATGACTCCATTCCTTTTCGTGGCTGTAGGGGCTTTTGATTGGAGTACACTAAAACAAACCTAACCTCTCTAGGACTTTCAGAAGCCAAGTTATAAGCCCACAAATGTGTAACTGGACTACTTCTTTAAATTGACACCAGATCCGGTGACCTTTGGGACATGGTTTGACCCCCTTAGGAAAGTGCTATCATCATGAAACGTTCAGATCACTTACAACTCAATAGATTCTACCTTCTTGTAGCGTTTCAGCCTGATTGGACCTTGTTTTCACACAAATGGACCCAGAATGATGTGAAATTGTGCTTCGTGCAACATAATTCTGGGTGCCATTTACAAACCATACGTGCTAATGACTCCATTCCTTTTTGTGGTTGTAGGGGCAGTTGATTGGAGTACATTAAAACAAACCTGATCTCTCTAGGACATTCAGAAGCCAAGTTATAAGCCCACAAATGTGTAACTGGACTACTTTAAATTGACACCAGATCCGGTGACCTTTGGGACATGGTTTGACCCCCTTAGGAAAGTGCCATCATCATGAAACGTTCAGATCACTTACAACTCAATAGATTCTACCTTCCTGTAACGTTTCAGCCTGATTGGACCTTGTTTTCACACAAATGAACCGGAATGATGTGAAATTGTGCTTCGTGCAACATAATTCTGGGTGCCATTTACAAACCATAAGTGCTAATGACTCCATTCCTTTTTGTGGTTGTAGGGGCTGTTGATTGGAGTATACTAAAACAAACCTGATCTCTCAGGGACATTCAGAAGCCAAGTTATAAGCCCACAAATGTGTAACTGGACTACTTCTTTAAATTGACACCAGATCCGGTGACCTTTGGGACATGGTTTGACCCCCTTAGGAAAGTACTATCATCGTGAAACGTTCAGATCACTTACAACTCAATAGATTCTACCTTCCTGTAACGTTTCAGCCTGATTGGACCTTGTTTTCACACAAATGGACCCAGAATGATGTGAAATTGTGCTTCGTGCAACATAATTCTGGGTGCCATTTAAAAATCATAAGTGCTAATGTCTCCATTCCTTTTTGTGGTTGTAGGGGCTGTTGATTGGAGTACACTAAAACAAACCTGACCTCTCTAGGACATTCAGAAGCCAAGTTATAAGCCCACAAATGTGTAACTGGACTACTTCTTTAAAGTGACACCAGATCCGTTGACCTTTGGGACATGGTTTGACCCCCTTAGGAAAGTGCTATCATCATGAAACGTTCAGATCACTTACAACTCAATAGATTCTACCTTCCTGTAACGTTTCAGCCTGATTGGACCTTGTTTTCACACAAATGGACCCAGAATGATGTGAAATTGTGCTTCGTGCAACATAATTCTGGGTGCCATTTACAAACCATAAGTGCTAATGTCTCCATTCCTTTTTGTGGTTGTAGGGGCTGTTGATTGGAGTACAATAAAACAAACCTGACCTCTCTAGGACATTCAGAAGCCAAGTTATAAGCCCACAAATGTGTAACTGGACTACTTCTTTAAAGTGACACCAGATCCGGTGACCTTTGGGACATGGTTTGACCCCCTTAGGAAAGTGCTATCATCATGAAACGTTCAGATCACTTACAACTCAATAGATTCTACCTTCCTGTAACGTTTCAGCCTGATTGGACCTTGTTTTAACACAAATGAACCCAGAATGATGTGAAATTGTGCTTTGTGCAACATAATTCTGGGTGCCATTTACAAACCATAAGTGCTAATGACTCCATTCCTTTTTGTGGTTGTAGGGGCTTTTGATTGGAGTACACTAAAACAAACCTAACCTCTCTAGGACATTCAGAAGCCAAGTTAGAAGCCCACAAAGGTGTAACTGGACTACATCTTTAAATTGACACCAGGCCCGGTGACGTTTGGGACATGGTTTTACCCCCTATAGGAATGTGCGATCATCTTGAAACGTTCAGATCAATTACAACTCAATAGAATCTACCTTCTTGTAGCGTTTCAGCCTGATTGGACCTTGTTTTCACACAAATGGACCCAGAATGACGTGAAATTGTGCTTCGTGCAACATAATTCTGGGTGCCATTTACAAACCATAAGTGCTAATGTCTCCATTCCTTTTTGTGGTTGTAGGGGCTGTTGATTGGAGTACAATAAAACAAACCTGACCTCTCTAGGACATTCAGAAGCCAAGTTATAAGCCCACAAATGTGTAACTGGACTACTTCTTTAAAGTGACACCAGATCCGGTGACGTTTGGGACATGGTTTGACCCCCTTAGGAAAGTGCTATCATCATGAAACGTTCAGATCACTTACAACTCAATAGATTCTACCTTCCTGTAACGTTTCAGCCTGATTGGACCTTGTTTTCACACAAATGAACCCAGAATGATGTGAAATTGTGCTTCGTGCAACATAATTCTGGGTGCCATTTACAAACCATAAGTGCTAATGTCTCCATTCCTTTTTGTGGTTGTAGGGGCTGTTGATTGGAGTACACTAAAACAAACCTGATCGCTCTAGGACATTCAGAAGCCAAGTTATAAGCCCACAAATGTGTAACTGGAAAACTTCTTTAAATTGACACCAGATCCGGTGACCTTTGGGACATGGTTTGACCCCCTTAGGAAAGTGCTATCATCATGAAACGTTCAGATCACTTACAAATCAATAGATTCTACCTTCCTGTAACGTTTCAGCCTGATTGGACCTTGTTTTCACACAAATGAACCCAGAATTATGTGAAATTGTGCTTCGTTCAACATAATTCTGGGTGCCATTTACAAAGCATAAGTGCTAATGACTCCATTCCTTTTTGTGGTTGTAGGGGCTGTTGATTGGAGTACATTAAAACAAACCTGATCTCTATAGGACATTCAGAAGCCAAGTTATAAGCCCACAAATGTGTAACTGGACTACTTCTTTAAATTGACACCAGATCCGGTGACCTTTGGGACATGGTTTGACCCCCTTAGGAAAGTGCTATCATCATGAAACGTTCAGATCACTTACAAATCAATAGATTCTACCTTCCTGTAACGTTTCAGCCTGATTGGACCTTGTTTTCACACAAATGAACCCAGAATTATGTTAAATTGTGCTTCGTTCAACATAATTCTGGGTGCCATTTACAAAGCATAAGTGCTAATGACTCCATTCCTTTTTGTGGTTGTAGGGGCTGTTGATTGGAGTATACTAAAACAAACCTGATCTCTCTAGGACATTCAGAAGCCAAGTTATAAGCCCACAAATGTGTAACTGTACTACTTCTTTAAATTGACACCAGATCCGGTGACCTTTGGGACATGGTTTGACACCCTTAGGAAAGTGCTATCATCGTGAAACGTTCAGATCACTTACAAATCAATAGATTCTACCTTCCTGTAACGTTTCAGCCTGATTGGACCTTGTTTTCACACAAATGGACCTAGAATGATGTGCAATTGTGCTTCGTGCAACATAATTCTGGGTGCCATTTAAAAACCATAAGTGCTAATGACTCCATTCCTTTTTGTGGTTGTAGGGGCTGTTGATTGGAGTATACTAAAACAAACCTGATCTCTCAGGGACATTCAGAAGCCAAGTTATAAGCCCACAAATGTGTAACTGGACTACTTCTTTAAATTGACACCAGATCCGGTGACCTTTGGGACATGGTTTGACCCCCTTAGGAAAGTGCTATCATCATGAAACATTCAGATCACTTACAACTCAATAGATTCTACCTTCCTGTAACGTTTCAGCCTGATTGGACCTTGTTTTCACACAAATGGACCCAGAATGATGTGAAATTGTGCTTCGTGCAACATAATTCTGGGTGCCATTTAAAAATCATAAGTCCTAATGTCTCCATTCCTTTTTGTGGTTGTAGGGGCTGTTGATTGGAGTACACTAAAACAAACCTGACCTCTCTAGGACATTCAGAAGCCAAGTTATAAGCCCACAAATGTGTAACTGGACTACTTCTTTAAAGTGACACCAGATCCGGTGACCTTTGGGACATGGTTTGACCCCCTTAGGAAAGTGCTATCATCATGAAACGTTCAGATCACTTACAACTCAATAGATTCTACCTTCCTGTAACGTTTCAGCCTGATTGGACCTTGTTTTCACACAAATGAACCCAGAATGATGTGAAATTGTTCTTCGTGCAACATAATTCTGGGTGCCATTTACAAACCATAAGTGCTAATGACTCCATTCCTTTTCGTGGCTGTAGGGGCTTTTGATTGGAGTACACTAAAACAAACCTAACCTCTCTAGGACTTTCAGAAGCCAAGTTATAAGCCCACAAATGTGTAACTGGACTACTTCTTTAAATTGACACCAGATCCGGTGACCTTTGGGACATGGTTTGACCCCCTTAGGAAAGTGCTATCATCATGAAACGTTCAGATCACTTACAACTCAATAGATTCTACCTTCTTGTAGCGTTTCAGCCTGATTGGACCTTGTTTTCACACAAATGGACCCAGAATGATGTGAAATTGTGCTTCGTGCAACATAATTCTGGGTGCCATTTACAAACCATAAGTGCTAATGACTCCATTCCTTTTTGTGGTTGTAGGGGCAGTTGATTGGAGTACATTAAAACAAACCTGATCTCTCTAGGACATTCAGAAGCCAAGTTATAAGCCCAAAAATGTGTAACTGGACTACTTTAAATTGACACCAGATCCGGTGACCTTTGGGACATGGTTTGACCCCCTTAGGAAAGTGCTATCATCATGAAACGTTCAGATCACTTACAACTCAATAGATTCTACCTTCCTGTAACGTTTCAGCCTGATTGGACCTTGTTTTCACACAAATGAACCCAGAATGATGTGAAATTGTGCTTCGTGCAACATAATTCTGGGTGCCATTTACAAACCATAAGTGCTAATGACTCCATTCCTTTTTGTGGTTGTAGGGGCTGTTGATTGGAGTATACTAAAACAAACCTGATCTCTCAGGGACATTCAGAAGCCAAGTTATAAGCCCACAAATGTGTAACTGGACTACTTCTTTAAATTGACACCAGATCCGGTGACCTTTGGGACATGGTTTGACCCCCTTAGGAAAGTGCTATCATCGTGAAACGTTCAGATCACTTACAACTCAATAGATTCTACCTTCCTGTAACGTTTCAGCCTGATTGGACCTTGTTTTCACACAAATGGACCCAGAATGATGTGAAATTGTGCTTCGTGCAACATAATTCTGGGTGCCATTTACAAACCATAAGTGCTAATGTCTCCATTCCTTTTTGTGGTTGTAGGGGCTGTTGATTGGAGTACAATAAAACAAACCTGACCTCTCTAGGACATTCAGAAGCCAAGTTATAAGCCCACAAATGTGTAACTGGACTACTTCTTTAAAGTGACACCAGATCCGGTGACCTTTGGGACATGGTTTGACCCCCTTAGGAAAGTGCTATCATCATGAAACGTTCAGATCACTTACAACTCAATAGATTCTACCTTCCTGTAACGTTTCAGCCTGATTGGACCTTGTTTTAACACAAATGAACCCAGAATGATGTGAAATTGTGCTTCGTGCAACATAATTCTGGGTGCCATTTACAAACCATAAGTGCTAATGACTCCATTCCTTTTTGTGGTTGTAGGGGCTTTTGATTGGAGTACACTAAAACAAACCTAACCTCTCTAGGACATTCAGAAGCCAAGTTATAAGCCCACAAAGGTGTAACTGGACTACATCTTTAAATTGACACCAGGCCCGGTGACGTTTGGGACATGGTTTTACCCCCTATAGGAATGTGCGATCATCTTGAAACGTTCAGATCAATTACAACTCAATAGAATCTACCTTCTTGTAGCGTTTCAGCCTGATTGGACCTTGTTTTCATACAAATGGACCCAGAATGATGTGAAATTGTGCTTCGTGCAACATAATTCTGGGTGCCATTTACAAACCATAAGTGCTAATGTCTCCATTCCTTTTTGTGGTTGTAGGGGCTGTTGATTGGAGTACAATAAAACAAACCTGACCTCTCTAGGACATTCAGAAGCCAAGTTATAAGCCCACAAATGTGTAACTGGACAACTTCTTTAAAGTGACACCAGATCCGGTGACGTTTGGGACATGGTTTGACCCCCTTAGGAAAGTGCTATCATCGTGAAACGTTCATATCACTTACAAATCAATAGATTCTACCTTCCTGTAACGTTTCAGCCTGATTGGACCTTGTTTTCACACAAATGGACCTAGAATGATGTGCAATTGTGCTTCGTGCAACATAATTCTGGGTGCCATTTAAAAACCATAAGTGCTAATGACTCCATTCCTTTTTGTGGTTGTAGGGGCTGTTGATTGGAGTATACTAAAACAAACCTGATCTCTCAGGGACATTCAGAAGCCAAGTTATAAGCCCACAAATGTGTAACTGGACTACTTCTTTAAATTGACACCAGATCCGGTGACCTTTGGGACATGGTTTGACCCCCTTAGTAAAGTGCTATCATCATGAAACATTCAGATCACTTACAACTCAATAGATTCTACCTTCCTGTAACGTTTCAGCCTGATTGGACCTTGTTTTCACACAAATGGACCCAGAATGATGTGAAATTGTGCTTCGTGCAACATAATTCTGGGTGCCATTTAAAAATCATAAGTCCTAATGTCTCCATTCCTTTTTGTGGTTGTAGGGGCTGTTGATTGGAGTACACTAAAACAAACCTGACCTCTCTAGGACATTCAGAAGCCAAGTTATAAGCCCACAAATGTGTAACTGGACTACTTCTTTAAAGTGACACCAGATCCGGTGACCTTTGGGACATGGTTTGACCCCCTTAAGAAAGTGCTATCATCATGAAACGTTCAGATCACTTACAACTCAATAGATTCTACCTTCCTGTAACGTTTCAGCCTGATTGGACCTTGTTTTCACACAAATGAACCCAGAATGATGTGAACTTGTGCTTCGTGCAACATAATTCTGGGTGCCATTTACAAACCATAAGTGCTAATGACTCCATTCCTTTTCGTGGCTGTAGGGGCTTTTGATTGGAGTACACTAAAACAAACCTAACCTCTCTAGGACTTTCAGAAGCCAAGTTATAAGCCCACAAATGTGTAACTGGACTACTTCTTTAAATTGACACCAGATCCGGTGACCTTTGGGACATGGTTTGACCCCCTTAGGAAAGTGCTATCATCATGAAACGTTCAGATCACTTACAACTCAATAGATTCTACCTTCTTGTAGCGTTTCAGCCTGATTGGACCTTGTTTTCACACAAATGGACCCAGAATGATGTGAAATTGTGCTTTGTGCAACATAATTCTGGGTGCCATTTACAAACCATAAGTGCTAATGACTCCATTCCTTTTTGTGGTTGTAGGGGCTGTTGATTGGAGTACATTAAAACAAACCTGATCTCTCTAGGACATTCAGAAGCCAAGTTATAAGCCCACAAATGTGTAACTGGACTACTTTAAATTGACACCAGATCCGGTTACCTTTGGGACATGGTTTGACCCCCTTAGGAAAGTGCTATCATCATGAAACGTTCAGATCACTTACAACTCAATAGATTGTACCTTCCTGTAACGTTTCAGCCTGATTGGACCTTGTTTTCACACAAATGAACCCAGAATGATGTGAAATTGTGCTTCGTGCAACATAATTCTGGGTGCCATTTACAAACCTTAAGTGCTAATGACTCCATTCCTTTTTGTGGTTGTAGGGGCTGTTGATTGGAGTATACTAAAACAAACCTGATCTCTCTAGGACATTCAGAAGCCAAGTTATAAGCCCACAAATGTGTAACTGGACTACTTCTTTAAATTGACACCAGATCCGGTGACCTTTGGGACATGGTTTGACCCCCTTAGGAAAGTGCTATCATCATGAAACGTTCAGATCACTTACAACTCAATAGATTCTACCTTCCTGTAACGTTTCAGCCTGATTGGACCTTGTTTTCACACAAATGGACCCAGAATGATGTGAAATTGTGCTTCGTGAAACATAATTCTGGGTGCCATTTAAAAACCATAAGTGCTAATGACTCCATTACTTTTTGTGGTTGTAGGGGCTGTTGATTGGAGTATACTAAAACAAACCTGATCTCTCAGGGACATTCAGAAGCCAAGTTATAAGCCCACAAATGTGTAACTGGACTACTTCTTTAAAGTGACACCAGATCCGGTGACCTTTGGGACATGGTTTGACCCCCTTAGGAAAGTGCTATCATCATGAAACGTTCAGATCACTTACAACTCAATAGATTCTACCTTCCTGTAACGTTTCAGCCTGATTGGACCTTGTTTTCACACAAATGGACCCAGAATGATGTGAAATTGTGCTTCGTGAAACATAATTCTGGGTGCCATTTAAAAACCATAAGTGCTAATGACTCCATTACTTTTTGTGGTTGTAGGGGCTGTTGATTGGAGTATACTAAAACAAACCTGATCTCTCAGGGACATTCAGAAGCCAAGTTATAAGCCCACAAATGTGTAACTGGACTACTTCTTTAAATTGACACCAGATCCGGTGACCTTTGGGACATGGTTTGACCCCCTTAGGAAAGTGCTATCATCGTGAAACGTTCAGATCACTTACAACTCAATAGATTCTACCTTCCTGTAACGTTTCAGCCTGATTGGACCTTGTTTTCACACAAATGGACCCAGAATGATGTGAAATTGTGCTTCGTGCAACATAATTCTGGGTGCCATTTAAAAATCATAAGTGCTAATGTCTCCATTCCTTTTTGTGGTTGTAGGGGCTGTTGATTGGAGTACACTAAAACAAACCTGACCTCTCTAGGACATCCAGAAGCCAAGTTATAAGCCCACAAATGTGTAACTGGACTACTTCTTTAAAGTGACACCAGATCCGTTGACCTTTGGGACATGGTTTGACCCCCTTAGGAAAGTGCTATCATCATGAAACGTTCAGATCACTTACAACTCAATAGATTCTACCTTCCTGTAACGTTTCAGCCTGATTGGACCTTGTTTTCACACAAATGAACCCAGAATGATGTGAAATTGTGCTTCGTGCAACATAATTCTGGGTGCCATTTACAAACCATAAGTGCTAATGACTCCATTCCTTTTTGTGGTTGTAGGGGCTTTTGATTGGAGTACACTAAAACAAACCTAACCTCTCTAGGACATTCAGAAGCCAAGTTATAAGCCCGCAAAGGTGTAACTGGACTACATCTTTAAATTGACACCAGGCCCGGTGACGTTTGGGACATGGTTTTACCCCCTATAGGAATGTGCGATGATCTTGAAATGTTCAGATCACTTACAAATCAATAGATTCTACCTTCCTGTAACGTTTCAGCCTGATTGGACCTTGTTTTCACACAAATGAACCCAGAATTATGTGAAATTGTGCTTCGTTCAACATAATTCTGGGTGCCATTTAAAAAGCATAAGTGCTAATGACTCCATTCCTTTTTGTGGTTGTAGGGGCTGTTGATTGGAGTATACTAAAACAAACCTGATCTCTCAGGGACATTCAGAAGCCAAGTTATAAGCCCACAAATGTGTAACTGGACTACTTCTTTAAATTGACACCAGATCCGGTGACCTTTGGGACATGGTTTGACCCCCTTAGGAAAGTGCTATCATCGTGAAACGTTCAGATCACTTACAACTCAATAGATTCTACCTTCCTGTAACGTTTCAGCCTGATTGGACCTTGTTTTCACACAAATGGACCCAGAATTATGTGGAATTGTGCTTCGTGCAACATAATTCTGGGTGCCATTTAAAAATCATAAGTGCTAATGTCTCCATTCCTTTTTGTGGTTGTAGGGGCTGTTGATTGGAGTACACTAAAACAAACCTGACCTCTCTAGGACATTCAGAAGCCAAGTTATAAGCCCACAAATGTGTAACTGGACTACTTCTTTAAAGTGACACCAGATCCGTTGACCTTTGGGACATGGTTTGACCCCCTTAGGAAAGTGCTATCATCATGAAACGTTCAGATCACTTACAACTCAATA